>NC_053430.1:11191754-11491754 GCF_007990345.1 Gossypium hirsutum
AAATGCTGTTGAAAATAAAAGAGGAAGTCAAGAAGCAATTTGACGCTGGCTTTCTATAAGCCTCCAAATATCCAGAATGGGTGGCTAACATAGTCCCGGTACCAAAGAAAGATGGAAAAGTACGAATGTGCGTGGATTACCGTGACCTAAATCGAGCAAGCCCAAAAGATAATTTTCCCTTGCCACATATTGACACGTTGGTGGACAACACATCAAAACATTCATTGTTTTCTTTCATGGATGGATTCTCGGGGTATAATCAGATCAAGATGGCTTCTGAGGATATGGAGAAAACTACCTTCATAACAATGTGGGGAACGTTCTGCTACAAGGTGATGCCATTCGGGTTAAAGAATGCTGGGGCAACATATCAGAGGGCTATGGTGACGTTATTCCATGACATGATGCATAAAGAAATAGAGGTCTACGTCGACGATATGATTGCTAAATCTCGAGGAGAAGAAGAGCATGTAATGAACCTCAAGAAGTTGTTCGAAAGGCTGAGAAAGTTTCAGCTAAAGCTTAATCCAGCCAAATGTACATTCGGGGCTACCTCGGGAAAGTTGCTAGGCTTCATTGTCAGTGAAAGAGGTATCGAAGTTGATCCAGATAAAATAAAAGCCATCCAAGAATTACCACCTCCGCGCACGCAAAAGGAAGTTAGAGGATTTTTAGGGAGATTAAATTACATCGCCCGATTTATCGCTCAACTTACCAACCAATGCGACCCAATCTTTCGGCTTCTTCGAAAACATAACCCGGGAGAATGGAACGAGGAATGCCAAGTGACCTTTGATAAGATAAAACAATATTTGTCCAGTCCTCCAGTGCTAGTACCGCCAACTCCGGGAAGACCATTAATTTTGTATCTGACAGTGTTCGAAAGTTCAATGGGTTGCGTACTGGGACAACATGACGAGTCAGGAAAGAAAGAAAAGGCGATCTACTACCTCAGCAAAAAGTTCACTGAATATGAGGCAAAATATTCGTCCGTTGAGAAATATTGTTGCGCTCTGGTTTGGGTAGCTCGGAGACTCAGACAATATATGTTGTATCACACGACATGGCTAATTTCAAAGCTGGACCCAATAAAATACATGATGGAATCGCCGGCACTATCAGGAAGAATGGCACGATGGCAGCTCCTCCTTTCGGAATATGACATTGCCTATGTAAGTCAGAAGTCAATAAAAGGGAGCGCAATAGCTGACTTCTTAGCAACTCGAACGACAGAGGAATATGAGCCTTTAAGATTCGATTTCCCAGACGAAGACTTAATGTGCATCACAGAAATAGAATCCGAGTCATCAAAAGAGAAGTCATGGAAGATGTGCTTTGATGGTGCGTCAAATGCTTTAAGGCATGGAATTGGAGCAATCCTAGTATCACCAGACGGGAATCATTATCCGTTCACTGCAAGACTGAACTTCTTCTGTACCAATAATATCGCAGAATATGAGGCCTGTATCATGGGGCTTCGTGCAGCTATCGAACGAAACATCGAGATCTTGGAGGTGTACGGGGACTCAGCCCTAGTGATTTACCAAATCCGTGGAGAATGGGAAGTGAGGGACTCAAAATTGATTAAGTACAGCGATTTAGTGGCTGGATTGACCAAGGAATTCAAAGAAATAACTTTTCATTACTTCCCACGAGAAGAGAACCAACTGGCTGATGCCCTAGCCACTTTGGCTTCAATGTTCAAAGCAAGTAGAGAAACAGAAATAATGCCCCTCAAAATGAGCATATACGAGGTCCCTGCACACTGTTGTAGCATTGAGAAAGAAGTAGACGGACGGCCTTGGTTCCATGATATCTTAGAATATATCAAGAATCAAAGGTATCCCGAACAAGCGAATGAGAACGATAAAAGAACAATTAGAAGAATGGCAGCGGGATTTGTTCTTGATGGGGATATCCTGTATAAAAGAGGAAAGGATCAGATGCTTTTGAGATGTGTGGATGATGTTGAAACCAGAAAAATACTTGAAGAGGTCCATGAGGGAATTTGCGGAACGCATGCCAATGGTTTCAATATGGCCAGAAAGATCATGAGACTCGGTTATTATTGGCTGACAATGGAAAGTGACTGCATCAATGTTGCCAGAAAATGCCACAAATGTCAAATCTACGGCGATAAAATTCATGTAGCCCCTTCACCCCTTCATGTCATGACTTCTCCGTGGCCTTTTTCTATGTGGGGCATGGATGTCATAGGGCCAATTTCTCCAAAAGCTTCAAATGGACATCGATTCATTTTTGTGGTTATCGATTACTTCACAAAATGGATTGAAGCCGCTTCGTTTGCCAATGTGACGAAGACTGCAGTGTGCAAGTTTTTGAAAAAGGAAATCATTTGCCGATATGGTTTGCCTGAAAGAATCATCTCAGATAATGCCACGAATCTGAACAATAAGATGATGAAAGAAGTGTGCGAGCAGTTCCAAATAAAGCATCATAATTCCTCGCCCTATCGCCCAAAGATGAACGGGGCTGTTGAAGCAGCTAACAAGAACATTAAGAGGATCATTGGGAAAATGACTGAGACATATAAAGATTGGCACGAGAAACTTCCATTTGCTTTGTTTGCATATCGCACATCTGTGCGAACATCTACGGGAGCAACTCCTTTCTCTCTAGTCTATGGAATGGAAGCTGTGCTACCTATCGAGGTTGAGATCCCCTCTCTGCGAATATTGATGGAATCAAAGTTAGAAGAAGCAGAATGGGTTCGAGCTCGATATGATCAGTTGAACCTCATTGAAGAAAAACGTCTAAGGGCAATTTGTCATGGGCAAATGTACCAAAAGAGAATGATCGCAGCCCATGACAAGAAGGTACGACCAAGAGAGTTCCATGAAGGAGAACTCGTCCTAAGAAAGATTCTCCCAATACAAAAAGACCTACGAGGAAAATGGGCACCAAATTGGGAAGGACCATACGTTGTAAAAAAGGCATTCTCAGGAGGAGCTTTAATCCTTACCGAGATGGATGGGAAGGAGTTACCGAATCCGGTGAATTCAGATGTGGTGAAGAAATATTATGTTTAAGATGAAAACCCGAAAAGGGCATCTAAACAAAAAAAAAAGGAGGATCAGGGCGAAAACCCGAAAAGGGCGTCTTGATTAGTACAAAAAGATTAGGATGAAAACCCGAGAGGGCGTCCTAATGAAACAAACCTGGCGGTCGAACGGTAGGTCAAGTAGTGAGACTACAGTATTTGAAGCACCTCTGAAAGCTCAAAATTTTCTACGCAAGAAGCCATGCTCGAAAAGATTATTGATTGAGGAACGTGGAAGAGTTCATGTGTTGAATATCTAGAGCATTTGTATCCGTTGTATACGACCTTTTCTTTCTTTTTGACATTTTTACTCTCATTGGTTAACTTTCTTTGTTTGCCACATTTGAAATAAAGGAATATGAGATATCCTTTTTGTCCCTACCTGACCATTCTCATGTATCTCATTATGTGTTTATTTAATGATAAATAGTGAAATGACATGCTCTAAACAAAAGAAATGTCAAGCATTACCCGGATAAGAATTTGATAAGTGCAAGATCTTCAAAGCAAGAACAAAGTTTAACCAAGGGCAAAAGGGTGATATCTGAGAAACGTCGATTACTCGTAAAGCTCGAAGACAGGTATGAGGCCTGAAGAGAAGGTCGAGAATCAAAGCAATGAACGCAGATCCTCAACAATCATGGCGAAAATAACATACGACCAATGCTTAAGGAGCACTGCATAATCATGTAGGCATAAATGCATTTAAGACAAACATGTACATATCATGATAACATCATGACATATACAAGTACTCTAGTAGAATAAGAAGATATGATGATAGTTATATTGCATTAAAGGAAAAGACACCTGAGTTCCACCAGATAACATGTTTTAGTATTCTGATGCTTTTATTTCTGTTTCAAAAATTCAACTCATATTGCGAGAAATGAGTTGAGCCTCAAGACACGTTGAGGTATTTTTAAATTTTAAAAAAAAAATCAACTCATATTGCGAGAAGTGAGTTGAGCCTCGGGGCACACCAAGGTATTTTTAGTTTATGATTTAAATTGACTCATATTGCGAGAGGTGAGTTAAGCCTTTTAATTTATGTTTTTCAAAATCAACTCATATTGCTAGAGGTGAGTTGAGCCTCAGGACACGCTGAGGTAATTTTAATTTCTGTTGTTAAAAAAATCAACTCATATTGCGAGAAATGAGTTGAGCCTCAGGACACGCTGAGGTAATTTCAATTTCTATTTTCAAAATTCAACTTATATTGCGAGAAATGAGTTGAGCCTCAGGACACGCTGAGGTATTTTCAATTTCTGCTTTTCAAAATTCAACTCATATTGCGAGAAATGAGTTGAGCCTCAAGACACGTTGAGGTAATTTCAATTTCTGTTTTCAAAATTCAACTCATATTGCGAGAAATGAGTTGAGCCTCAGGACACGCTGAGGTAATTTCAATCTCTGTTTTCAAAATTCAACTTATATTGCGAGAAATGAGTTGAGCCTCAGGACACGCTGAGGTATTTTCAATTTCTGCTTTTCAAAATTCAACTCATATTGCGAGAAATGAGTTGAGCCTCAAGACACGTTGAGGTAATTTCAATTTCTGTTTTCAAAATTCAACTCATATTGCGAGAAATGAGTTGAGCCTCAAGACACGTTGAGGTAATTTCAATTTCTGTTTTCAAAATTCAACTCATATTGCGAGAAATGAGTTGAGCCTCAAGACACGTTGAGGTATTTTCAATTTCTGCTTCTCAAAATTCAACTCATATTGCGAGAAATGAGTTGAGCCTCAAGACACGTTGAGGTAATTTCAATTTCTGTTTTCAAAATTCAACTCATATTGCGAGAAATGAGTTGAGCCTCAAGACACGTTGAGGTAATTTCAATTTCTGTTTTCAAAATTCAACTCATATTGCGAGAAATGAGTTGAGCCTCAAGACACGTTGAGGTATTTTCAATTTCTGCTTCTCAAAATTCAACTCATATTGCGAGAAATGAGTTGAGCCTCAAGACACGTTGAGGTAATTTCAATTTCTGTTTTCAAAATTCAACTCATATTGCGAGAAATGAGTTGAGCCTCAAGACACGTTGAGGTATTTTCAATTTCTGCTTCTCAAAATTCAACTCATATTGCGAGAAATGAGTTGAGCCTCAAGACACGTTGAGGTAATTTCAATTTCTGTTTTCAAAATTCAACTCATATTGCGAGAAATGAGTTGAGCCTCAAGACACGTTGAGGTATTTTCAATTTCTGCTTCTCAAAATTCAACTCATATTGCGAGAAATGAGTTGAGCCTCAAGACACGTTGAGGTAATTTCAATTTCTGTTTTCAAAATTCAACTCATATTGCGAGAAATGAGTTGAGCCTCAAGACACATTGAGGTATTTTCAATTTCTGCTTTTCAAAACTTAACTCATATTGCGAGAGATGAGTTGAGCCTCAAGGCACGCTGAGGTATTTTCAATTTCTGCTTTACTAATTCTACTTTTTCAAATCAACTCATATTGCAAGAGGTGAGTTGAGTCTCAGGCCACACGCTGAGGTCTTTTCAAATTCTGTTTTTAATTTCTGTTTTTTAATTTCTGTGTTTCAAAAAAAAAAATCAACTCATATTGCAAGAGGTGAGTTGAGCCTTTTAATTTTTGTTTTTCAAAAATCAATCATATTGCGAGAGGTGAGTTGAGCCTTTTAATTTCTATTTTTCAAAAACCAACTCATATTGCGAGAGGTGAGTTGAGCCTTTTTCTATTTTTCAAAAATCAACTCATATTGCGAGAGGTGAGTTGAGCCTTTTGCAAATTCTGCTTTCAAAAATCAACTCATATTGCGAGAAGTGAGTTGAGCCTTGGCTCACGTGCTGAGCTATTTTCAATTTCTATTTTTAATGTCTAGTTTTAAATAGTCAATTCATATTGCGAGAAATGAGTTGAGCTCAGGATCACATGCCGAGTAAAGAATAAAGATTGGACAATTGAACAAAATTTAGTGCTTTTAAGTCTTTGCACTATCCTTGTTTCACAATGATAAGCAAAGAGGGGCAGTTGTAAGCACTAAATTTTTGTCCGACTAGAGTTTGTGTTTAATTTTCAAAATTTCAAAAAAAAAATTTTAAAAATAAAAATTGCATTTTGACACCTAAACTTTTCCTAAATTTCATTTTGACCCTTAAACTTTCTTTAAATTTCATTTAAACCCCTAAACTTTCATTAAATTTCATTTTAATCCTAAATTTTCTAAAAATTACATTTAGCCCCAGAAGTTTTGCTGCATTTGCGATTTGGTCCTTCAGACAAGTTACATGATTTGGGGCACCCACTTCCAGATTTTCAGGCCATAAACATGGGTGGCTGCTCCTTCCCCACTTGCTACCTGCAAAAAAGAAGCAAAACCAACTATAAAAAGGAGTTTAAACTCCAAAAATGAGGACACCCACGAAAAAAAATAAAAAAAAAACTTGCAAAAAAGAGAAAAAGAAGAGGAAAAGGAGAGAAAGAGAGGAGAAAGGAGAAGAAGAGGAGAGCCTCCGACAGCGGCTCGACGGCGAAGACGACGGCGACGGCACAAGCGACGGCGCGGCGCGGCGGCTAGGGCTCGTGAAGAAGAAGAAGAAGAAGAAGAAGAAGGAGAAGAAGAAAAAAGAAAAAGAAAAAGAAAAGAAAAATAAAAATAAAAAATATATAAAAAATAATAATTAACAGTCGGGTCAAACCGACCCGATCCGGCGACACGACCCGATCCGGTGACCCGACCCGCAACCCAAACCCAAAAACCCAAAAAAAAAAGAAATTAGGCAAAAAAAAAAGAAAAAGAAAAAGCAATACAAAAAAATCAAAACAGCCCAAATATAAAAAAGAGCAGGCCCAAAGCAAAAAAAAGGCCACAACAGGCCAGCCCAAAGCAGGAGCCCAAACCAGTAGCGGCCCAATAGCGCAGGCCCGCTATCAGACCCAGTCCGGCAGTGCAGTCCAGTGCAGTAGGAGGCCCAGCAGTCCCAGGCCCAATCAGAAGCAGGCCAAAGGAAAAAGAAGGAAAAAAGAAAACAGAAAACAGAAAAAGAAAAAAGAAAAGAGAAAAAAAAAGGGAAAAAGGAAAAGAAAAAAGAAAAAAGGAAGGCTCGAGTCGTGTAACCCTCTCGGTCAAGCTCGTATTTTGATCGGTCAATCTCGTATTTTTGAGCTTTTTGGTAATTTCTCTTTAACTATTTTTAATTTAATTCGCGTATATGAATGATATTTTTAATATTGTTGATATATTTTTAAGCATTTTATTTTTAGTATTTATTTTTTTATAAGTTAATTTTATTTTATTTCTAAAAAAATTAAATAAGGCAACGAATCGATTTAATATTAAATCGTTGATATCATCGCTATGTTGGGTGAATATCATCGGTTTGTGTTAAATACGATATGCCCTTTAAAAAAAATCGAGAATACTCTAAAATTTTTGTTTTTTTTTAAATTCTCGTGTTTAAGTAGAATCACGATTAAATATTAAGTTGAATCGATTTGGCACTAATTCGATTATTTCATCGCCATGTAGGGATGAATATCATTGATTCGTGTTAAATACGATACTTCTTAAAAAAATCGTGTTTCAAAAATTTTCGGGTTTTTTAAAAAAATTTCTCGTGTTTCAAAAATTTCCGTGTTTTTTTTTAAAAAATTTCGTGTTTTCAAAAATTCTCACGTTTCAAAAATCTTCGTGTTTTCAAAATTCCAGTGTTTCAAAAATTTTCATGTTTTAAAAAAAGTGTTTTCAAAAATTCCCGTATTTTGAAAATTTTCTTGTTTTCAAAAAAAAATTTCTGTGTTTTACAAAAAATTCTCGTCTTTCAAAAATTTTCATGTTTTCAAAAAATTGACCGTGTTCATAAATTTTCGTGTTTTAAAAAAAATCCTCGTGTTTCATTTTTTATCAAAATTTTTATGTTTTCAAAACAAATTTTGTGTTTTAAAAATCTTCGTGTTTAAAAAAGAAAATTCGTGTTTCAAAAAAATCTCGTGTTTCAAAATTTTCGTGTTTTTTTAAAAAATCGGGTTTCTGAAATTCTTGTATTTTTAAAAAAAATCGTGTTTTCAAAAAGAAAAAGTTGTTGTGTTTTAAAATTCTCGTGTTTCAATCGAATCACGATTAATATTAAATGGAACTCGTATTTTTGAAAATTAAGACAACATGCGTTTAACGAGATACCAATTTTGGACGTCGCGAGGGTGCTAATACCTTCCTCGCGCGTAACCGACTCCCGGACCCTAATTTTCTCTGGATTTTGACGTGGACCTAAAATTGTCTCTTTTTTTAGAAAAGTTTAAAAAAAATTCTTTTAAAAAAGGATTTTATTTGGTGTCCGATCACACCTAAAAAAGATCGGTGGCGACTCCTCTTTTGTAAATAAAATTTGAAACTTTAATTTTTCAATAATCATTTCAACTAGCGCCTGTGCCGAATTTTTAGGTCGCTACAAAGACAACCAATTAGACTTGCATATTTCAATTGATTAATTTTCCTACCAGCATTAGATCCTAATTTTATTTGAGGATCCATAGGTGTAGATGCTGGTATACAGTTGAAAAGATCAAACTTTTTAGGCACCTTTTATATGTAATGTGATTGTGATAGAGCTATAGTGTTTTCATCTCGGGTTATTTTAATCCTAAGAATAACATCTGCTACACCCATATCCTTCATAGCAAAGTTGTTTGACAAGAATTTCTTTATGTTCTCTATTTGTTCCAAATCTGTGCCAAAAATGAGCATGTCATCCACATATAAGCAAATTATGACACCTTTTCCATTTTCAAATTTGCTATATTTACACTTATCGAATTAATTTATTTTATAGCCATTAGCTAAAACAACATTGTCAAAATTTTAGTGTTATTGTTTTGGTGCTTCTTTAAGTCCATATAAAGATTTAACAAGCTTACAAACCTTATGCTCTTGTCCTGGAACAACAACCCTTCCGGTTGTTCCATGTACACTTTCTCTTCTAATTCACCATTTAAAAATGCAATTTTAACATCCATTTGGTGAACAACCAAATTTTATATAGAGGTAAGTGATATTAAGAGTCTAATTGTAGCAATTCTTGCTACTGGAGCATAGGTATCAAAGTAATCAATACCTTGTTCTTGTGTAAAACCTTTGGCTACCAACCTTACTTTAAACTTATCACTGGTTTCATCGACCTTCATTTTCTTCTTGAAGATCCATTTACAACCTATTGGTTGGAACCCGGTGGAAGATCAACTAAGATCTAAGTTTGATTTCCTATTATTGAATCCATCTCATCATTTATTGCTTCTTTCCAAAAAAAAGAGATCATTTATTGCTTCTTTCCAAAAAACAGAGTCTTGAAATTTCATTGCCTCTTCAAATGTAATAGGATCAGACTCCATATTATAACAATAAAGTATCTTATTGCATATACTTTCATCTTTTCCTTCTACAAAAAACATAATGAAATATGGTCCAAAATCTTTGACCTTTTTAATCCTTTTTACTTCTTCTTAATTCTTGACAAGATTCATCATCATTATCAATTTGTTTCAATGGAATCTCATTCTCATTTGAAGAATGAATCAATTATTATGGTTGTAATTGTCTTAATATAGAATTAAATCTGTTTTCATAAAAAATAACATCTCTTGATTCAATAACAGTATTAATTGAAATTGAATCATTTGGTTCAATTACCATGAACCTATATGCCTTGCTATTATGTGCATATCCTATAAATATGCATTCAATTCCTCTTTCACCTAACTTTTTATGTTTAGGTGTTAGAACTTTGACAATAGCTCTACAACCTCAAACTTTTAAATAATTAAGGATTGGTTTCATTTTCATCCATTGTTCATAAGGGGTTATTTTAGTTTCCTTACTAGGAACTCTATTCAATATATGACAAGCTGTTAGAACAACTTTCTCGGGTTGAAGCAACAGATTCATTTTCAGTCTCTTCAGGTCTTAGAGTATCTAAAACATAAGCAATCTTCAAAGTTGATAATGAGAAGTGCATTTTTTTCTGCCGTCGTCGAAAATTGCCACCATCAAATCGATCAAGTTTGACAAAATTGGAAGCCAACTCCCTTAGTGTTCCACTTTCATGTATTGTGGTAGTCATCATGAAGTATAACCTTAAAATTGTTAGTACAAATCTCCGGTGAGGAAAATCTTGAACACACAAACGAAACTCGAATAGAAGAAGAAATAGGACAAGGCTCCAAGGCGTGTATCAAGCCACTATCTTTAAGGTTATATTCACCCCCACCTATCTTCGGTGTGCAAACAAGTTTCAAGCAAATTAACCTCGATGATACAATGAAGCCAATGGCTATTTGCATTTTGCACTGACAAGAATAGCCCACTACACACTGAGCAATGTATGACAAGGAACTCAATTTTTATAAAGGATTTCTGCAGTAATACTTTATAGAATAATCTAATAATATTAGAAAATGAAGGAAGGAAAGAAAAAATATTAGAATTTGTTAGTATGATTTTCAAATGAAATCACATTCTTATTTATAGGAATTTTCATTTCTCTTCATAGAGACATCTTTCACCAATAGGTGTCTTTCTGAATAATAATGTCTTTAAAATAAACACATAATTATTCATTTAATTATAACTATTCAAATAAAATTATTTAAATAGTTATAATTCTTTTTCAAAAAATCAAACAATATAATCTTTTGATTAATTACACCAATTCATTTATAATTATTAGAACACTATAAATATTTGAAAATGTTCCAACAAAATTATTGTGTCCTAACTAACGTGGCATGATCTTTTCTTCTTGACTAACTCGTAATAAGGCCTGTTCGTAAAATTTAATTTAGCTAAATGGTTTTAAAGAACATCATGCAAAGAGGGATCATAATTTAATTTCTCTTCAAATTTTTTATTCTCAACACCAAGACATCGAGTAATCAATTAGGTACCAATTTTGGGCATCTCAAGGGTGTTAATCCTTCCTCGTGCGTAATCGACTCCCAAACCCATTTTCTGGATTTTGTAGACCGAAAAACATTGTTTTGATAAATGAAACATTTTATTAAAATGATCAAATTACGAGGTGATCCGATCATGTCTCATAAAAATAATTGGTGGCGATTCCATTTTTATTTGTTTTAAAATAAAAAGTCAATTTTAAATAAACAAGGTTTTGACAGTGCTCCACCGCATTAGAATCTGGTGGAACGTGTGAAACCCTAAATTTTGGGGTTAAAAATTTTATGATTTGTAGGTAAGGTCAATGGCTAGAATGAACAATTGTATTTGGTTCCGCGTTTTAATGTCAGAATGGGTCTGCTGGTCTAGTGATTGGTTGTGTGTTAGTTTAGCTTGGGGTCTTATGCTCGAAGCCTCATATGGGTGTGGATGTTTATTTTTGTCGCGGCTGTCTGAAAGAGAGTTCGAATGGGTTTGGAAGTTTGTGTAAATGGATGAGAAAGTGGGTAGTTGAGATCGGGTTAGTAGGAAATCATACCTTAATTGGGGAGATATTAATTGTTTTTATTTTTTATCAAAATTGGTTTCTCTCTCTTTAAAAAAAACTAACGTCTGTTGTGCTCCCCTTCCCTCTGCACTTTCGTCTTCCCTTTGACTTTTTCCTTTCCATTTTTTTTTGTGTTCAGGTGATTCAAGGATTCGAACGAGGGAAAATTGTGTTGGGGAGGCATTTCGATCTTCGTTGGTGTTTGGAATCATGAATTCAGGTGTGGGTTAGGTAACTCTTTCTTTTCATTGTCAAAATTTTGATTTAGTTTAGTAAAATTTGACATATTTGATGTATCTCTGAAAAATTATCATTCGAAGTGTTAATTATTATGGTTTTGGTTAAAATAGAGTGGGTTTTTGGTATGTTATTGGATTAACAGTGGTTGGGTAGCGTTTCGAAAGCAAAGGCACGTTCTGTAGTTAGTTCTGGTATAGTTTTCGTGTGCCACGCGGGCGTGCGCCCCAACATGGGTGGTTCATACGGCCATGTAGAATTGAGAATTAGGGCTTTAGGGCCAATTTTGGTGCCACACAGCCTGGCTATATGGGCATGTGTCCCCACACGGGCGTGTGAGATCTCTACACGGTCATGTCTCATCTCCTCTTTATTTTTAGGACTTTTGGATAGTGAGTTACACGGGCTGCTCACATAGGAGTGTGTTGTAACACCCTCTAACCCTTGTCCTTTCCCAGAACACAATTACGGGGCATTACCAATCAATACAGTTTAATTACGATCATTAATTAAAATAATTGTTTACACTTATCATAAATTTAACATATTGTCCCTAGCCCTCGAAGCCCAATATGAATAGTAAAATCAATTCGGGCCTAATTTAAAATCACTACGAATTTTTCTCAAAATTTAAAAATTTTCCTTATAAACAATACACACACACCCGTGTGTATTGCCCGTGTGACTCACACAGTTGTGTTACTAGATCAACGGCCATGTCACTAGGTTACACGGCCGTGTTGAGAGCTCGTGTAACTCTCTAACTTGAAAGTATTAAGGTGGAGTTTTCACACAGCCAGTCCACACGCCCGTGTGCTAGGCCATGTCCTCTACATGACTAAGACACACGGCTATGTCTCTACCCGTGTGCTCAAATCGAAGCTAAAATTCAAGCTGCATGGGACACATGACCTAACCATATGCCCATGTATAAGTCGTGTGTCTTACACGGTCTAGCCACATGCCTGTGTGCCAGGCCGTGCAGACTCAAACTGAGCCTTAAACAACAAATTTACCAATCCTGCAATTTAAGTTACCAAACATTCCAACAAACATTCATTTAATTACTTTAAATCACATTCAAACCTACTCAAAACATGTTAAATTAGATATTTTATGTGCCTATATGATGAATCTTTTTAAGTATTTCACATACATTATCAAATAGTTCAAATTCTTACCAAATAAGTCAATTCCTACCATATACTATTACCAAATCTAAGTTTACTTATTTCATCCTTACATTGGTAATCCAAAATGGCACACATAAACATTTTAGGTACATGCCATTACCAATAATTAATATACTTCATCATGTTGAGTTCGGGATCAGCCTGGGATGCTGATTCAACGGTCTGACTTTAACCTATCCTACGCAAGGAAACAAACCGTACACTGAGTATGAACTCAGTGGTATTTCTATAATCTGAACACTTAATAATATGAAAATATAACATTCACTTAAAAATCATATAACAATCTCAATTATGTAATTGTTCAATTCAAAGATATATCCTTTATAACTTAATCAATTCTTTCATCTACTAACCAGTATAATTTTCCACATTATGTTCACAATTCACTGGAGCAATAATATTATTTACTTATATCCCACTTAGAGTTACATAATTCATGTATTTCAATCATGTTTCAGTTTACTGTTTAATATCAATAAATAATATTCAACAATTCACATTTCAATCAATAATCCGTTTTATTCCAAGCTCAATATCAGTCAATATTTTTCAATATCAATCAATTTATCAATATCATTTAGCAACAATTAATTATTCAGTAGCAATCAGTTATTCAGTAACAAAAAAATTATTCAGTAATAGTCAGTCATTCAGTACATTTATTCACCCCTTTTAACATGACTCGGACATTGACGGATACGTGGATCCAACCAACACACCAGTACAGCACTCAGTGCCTCATTGGCTTTGCCGAAGTAAATAGTAATAGTACAGTACTCAGTACCTTATCGGATTAAATCGAAGTAACAGAAACAGTACGGCACACATTATGCCTCATCGACTAGAAGACGAAGTAATAATACGACACTTATAGTGCCTCATCGACTCAAGGTCGAAGTATCCCTAAACACTTCCAATCCTATGGCATGCTAACTATATCCAACTTAGCCCGAATACTGTTAATAGGGTTTTCAATTCACTTTCAATTTTTCAACCAATACACATTTCAATTAATCACATATATTTTCAACTCAATACAATTCAATAACAAATATTCAAATTTCACAAAAAACACATATTCGTATTAATTTCGTCACATTCCTAATCAATATATTTTCCAAATATAACATGCATCCAATATTCAATTTTCACATCAATCACATATATACATATAAATTCAATTCAATAGCAATTACTAATACTTACCTTAATTACTTATAATAACATATAAACTAAAATATAACAATTAATAATTAAATTCGGATTATAGAAATACAAATCGTAATTTCCAAGCTAACCCTCGTTGACTTTGCCTTTTCCTTTCTTAGCCAAGGTTTTCAAGAATAATGTTAGCTACGGAAATTAAAACAATTAAAAATTATCAATACACTACCATTCAATTTCACATTGAATATTTCAATTTTTATTCAACTTTTGTCTAAATTCTAATTTAGTCACTAAACCGAGACTAACTTTTATTCTTCACATTTAACTCAATATTTTCATTCAATTTCCACTTTAGACTAATTTCAACTCTCTAATTTCACCATAAAACCATAATTTCAAAATTCTTTCAATTTAGTCCCTACTATGTAAAACTTATGGCTACTTTTACAATTTAATCCCTTTTTCAATTTCAACTTGAAATTCATTCAATTAAACCCCTAATTCATCAGTTTTGTTCAACATGAACTATGTTCAAAAACCTAAGAACTTTCAAAACCTCAATTTAATTTCAATAAAACTTTGTTCTAAAGCTTCTAAAACATCAAAATTAAGTAAAAAGGGCTTCATTGACTTACCAAATTAAACTCCAAGCTTTAAAAACCCTATTTCCCCTTTTTCTTTCTCTTTTTTCTTTCTTTCTCATTATTTTCGAAAGTCTCTGTTCTTTCTTTCCTTTTGTTTTTTTTCTTTTCTTTATATTTTAATAATAATAATAATAATAATAATTATAATTATAATTATAATTATAATAAATATCTATTTAAATAAAAATATTTAGGTTACAATTGTCACCATTTAATTTGTTAATAATACAAAAATATTATAATTTAATATTTAACCAACATAAAAATCTAATATTTTTATGCACATTGCCGTCTTTTTCATTGAATTAGGCTTAATTGCCTACTAAGTCCCTTTTATTTTCTTTTAATCTATAATTCAACTTTTACCCCTTATTCAATTTAGTCTTTTTTTTAATTACCCTTAACTTAAGCTAAGTTCACCTAATTAAACTCTAATTAACCACTCAATTAACTTTGTAAATATTTTTAATAAATATTTACGAATTCGTTTTCCAAAGATGGAGACCTGAAAATACACTTTTCTGATAACCGTAAAATTCAGGTCGTTATATGTGTCCCCTCACATGGGTGTGTGTGACCAATACACTAGCGTGTGTGGCCTTCACATGAGCGTGCAGACCCCCACATGGCCGTGTGGCCTTATGTTTCCAAATTTTGTCCTATGTCTATTTTTTTATCTGGTTATGATTCTGTGTATTCTGACCCTTGGCTAGGTCTTTGTAAGGGTGGTCGAGACTTTATTTCAGCTAGGATTTGTACGTTATTTGCAATCATAGCTCTAATTAAGTTATTCGGTTGAGTGTTAATTGATGTTATGTTATATCTGATTCTGATTTTGGGCATTTGTATGTGTGCATTTCTAATTCCGTACTATGTTTCTGTAAGTTTATCTTAAAATGGTGTGCATTTTGCATTTGCATTAATTTTTTTTGGGTTTGGTTGTGAAGAGAAGGGAGACTGATTTATGTTGGTAGTTTCGACTGCAATTCGTCTGTATAGCGGTTTACCGCACAGAACAATATATATATCATCTCTGCTGCATATTAACTTTTGAATGGCTTAGACCACATACTTGGTGTGTAGGGTTGGATGGGCCTTTCGAGGTCCTATATGATGTGCATGGTTGGATGAGCTTAATTAGCTCTTTTTGGGGTGTGATTAGGGGGCAGAGAGGTGTTTGGCCAGTTGGGTGGGTTTTTATTACTTGTTGCATTCATTCTGCATTCTGCCTGTCTATATGATTGTGAGACTAACTGTTTATAGATCAAGGTGCTTCAGTACTGACACGTTTGATTTGTTTGTGAAGACTTTTCATATATCGGATTATCATTGAGCATTAGTTTTTTTTTATGTGACAATTTGTTGTTCATTTATCTATCATTTTCGAACTCATACTGAGCTCGTGTACCTCACCCCCTTAGTGTTTCCCTTTCAGGTACACTTCCGTCTTTTGTAACGAGACTCAGCTCGCTGGAGGTCTCGGAAGCGTCACGTTTTTAAAATTGGTTAATAAAACATTTTTTGAAACTTTGAGTTTTGTGTAAACAGTTTTTGACTGTAAGCTCTTTCTTAAATTTTATGGTATGAAATTTTGTGTTAAATGCAAGTAGACGTTATTTGGATTGAACAACTGTATTTTGAAATATCGAGATTTGATAACTGAAAATTTTTACTAACCTAAATACTATTTGTTTTCTCACTTGTTGAACCAAAATTTTCGTACGATCACTTTGGTGATCAATGTAATCTCTGCGGTTCAGTCTAAACTTCTAAGCCAAGTTTTGGGGCATTACATTTAGCAGTATCAAAGTCAGGTTTGCAAAAACTCGGCCTGTATTTTTACGTATCCGTGTGTGCGTGTGTTCATTTTTTTAAAAATTTGATAAACTATACCACAGTATTTTGAAATTATGTATGTTTCACTAATTTTGAGGAGATAAAATGTATGAGATTCCGATGCTAGTCTGCGGTAGAAACTTAAAATTGTAATATCATAAATGTAGATTTTCGTATTTATTTTGTATTCGTTTTTTGAAAATGTAGATATTCTAAGTTAATCAAAAGACCGATATGGATTCTGATGGTAAGCATGATCGTGAGGGTCAATCTGGTAGGACTCTCGAAGAGTTGTTGGCTTATCCGGGACGTAAGTTTGTTCAGGAGTAAGAAATCAATGCGGTTCCATCAACTTCGAGTAGCGGTAACCCGGAGGTTGGTATTGAGACGTTGACTCGGGTGGTGAAAGAGGTGTTAGAAAAATTCTTTGAGGCTAGTTTAGAGAGGAATAGAGAGTTAGTTCAAGGTAGGTGTGTGGATTGTGGGAAGAAAATGGATCATAGTCTTTTGAGGTTGGAGCCTTGGTCTGCAAAGCGTATAAGAATACAATTGAGTGTTAGTAAAGGTTATGCGGATGGTTCTGGTAATGGGGCGAGTCTATCAGTTTGTGGGCACTGTAAGAAGCGCCATTCGGGCGAATGTTGGAAGAAGTTTGGAACGCGTCTTAGATGCAGGTCCACGGAGCATCGAATTAGGAAGTGTCTACGACGACATTGAGACAGGTATTGTAACAGCCTGGTTTAGACCCTAATCGAAATAGTAGTTTCGAGACCATAATTCTGAGTCAGAAAAATATTGCAATATTATTTTTCGTGTTTATTATATGTGAATTAGCATGTGTGAAAGTTTCGTATGAAAATTTTATCATTTGTGTGCTTAATTTGATAAAAGGACCTCATCGCGTAAAATGTAAAAGTTGATTATTGTTTGTTAAAGTGCCTATTTGATATGTCTTCCTAAATTTGAGGTCCTTATGTTGTAAATGGACCATTGAATTCATGAAATGACATGGATGGACATTAGTTAGTGGAATTATAATGAAAATAATAAGGCTAATTTAGTAAATAGCTTATTATGTTAATTAAATTAAACAAAAGCATGAAATTATGTTATTTTCATTCATCCTAGCCGAATTCATCAAAGAAAAAGAAAGAAAACTTGAGCTAGGGTTTGGTCATGCTAAAGTTTGATTAAAGGTTTGTTTTTGATCCGTTTTCGATAATTTTTATGTTTTTGTGATCGTTGCTTTGTGTTTTACTAAACCCATGTCTTAATTTCTGATTTTTTTGATGATTTTGAGTTATTCCATTAATGGAACCATGAATTTTATGAAGTTTGATGTTAGTAAATTAAAGATATGTGTAGAGTTAGTATATTTTGTCTTTGAATTTTTGATGAATTTTAGTAATTTGGGCTAAATTATAAAAATGAGATTTTGAGGGACTAAAATGTAAAATAAATGAAATATACGGACTTGTATGAACTCCATAAAAATTTGGCCGAACATGGGTGTGGTCAAATTTTGAATATTTTGTGTTTTGTGAAATAGGGACTAAATTGGGAAAAATGTAAAATTTTAGGGGCTAAAGTGAAAATTTCCCTTTTATGTGTTTTTGGGTGAATTTGATTGAATATATGATTAAATAATTCGAATTTGTATTGAATTAGATCAAGAAATGAGGAAATCGGATTTGGATCGGAGAAAGTCGAAAATTGTCGAATAGTCATTCCGGTCCATTCGTGTCCGTACGAGGTAAGTTCATAAGTAAATAAATATTGTTAAATTGAAATATATGTGCATTATATGTGCTGAATTGAGTTGTAAAGAAATATATATGTGATGCCGAATTGAATCGAGCTTTGGAGAATCTATTTCGATCATGGATTGTTCTAATAGGTGAAATTGAGAAAGTTTCGATAATATGGTAACGTCTGAAAAGACCCGTACGAACCATAGGAATAGTTGGGATACATATGTCATGACATAGGATTCCGATATGTGTTATCATGTAAAACCACGTCTGGGACGTTGGCATCGATTTGTGATTTACATGTTAGACCATGTCTGAGACATTGGCATCGTATATGATTTCATGTAAGACCCTGTCTGGGATAGTAGCATCGATATTTGATTACATGTAAGACGACGTCTGGGACGTTGGCATTGTACGAGCTTCTGAGTTATCCGAGTATCCTTATTGATTCCGAACTGTTCAATGGGCATTCCGAGAAATAAATGAGTATATAAATGTGCATCTGAATCAGGTATGTTACGATGTATATGAAACTAAACAATGAAAGTGAGCATGATTATGATCAGTTGATATATGATCTATGTGAAAATGAGATATGGATACTAGCAAGTGAACTATGATCAAATGAATTATATAAGAAATGTGGAATTATAATTTTGTTTTGCCATATATAATTCAGGTACATGTGATTTGTTTTTGAAATTTTTATATGAAATGTGAGTATGATTCAAATAATGATATGTGAAATATATGACAATGAACGATGTCTTATATATACTCGTTATAGATGTGTGATTTGTTATGGTTATTCGGGTTTTGAAATGCATAAAAAGAAATTGATATATTTTATGCATGAAATGTAATAAATGACCATGTTTTAGTTGGTTATGTAATGAAATTGTGCAAGCTTAATTTATATAAATGATCTAATGATCGTTATTTGAAATTGAAATCATGGTTTATATGTTCACCGATAAATAAGCCTAATGAAGTTACTTAATGTGGTGATTGATTATATAAGATAAGTGATTGAATATGTGTATGAAGTTAACTAAATTTGGCTTATTCAAGTTGAATTATATACATGATCTTGTGAACTTTTATTTGCTTATGGCTTACTAAGCTCTCGAAGCATTTTCTGTATGTTTTTCCTATGTTTATAGATTTTCGGAGATCTGCTCGGGTTGGAAATCGATGGAGACGTCATCACACTATCCGATTATCATTTCGATAATTAATGTTTTGAGATTTGGTTATGTGGCATGTATAGGCTAGAAGTATGTGAATATGTTTGGAGATGTAAATATATGTTTTGCCAAGTGATATGGCTTGATAATGAATGTGAATATGGTTTGGTAATGATATGATTTGATGCATATGAATGACTAAATGAAATAGTCAATTTGGTATGTGCTTAATTATTAAATTTGGTATAAGTTTGGCATGAAGATGGATAAGAAGTTGAGATGCTGGTAATGTATGATTGAATAAATTTGGCTTATGATTTTGGTATGTTCTGGTATAGACATTGAGCATGAAATAGATCGATGATTACATGACTTGAATGGTGTATGTTTTGATATTGAAATTGGGTGAAAATGTGGTATGTTGATGCTTGAATGATGCTTGTACGGAGGACTCAAAATAGGTGGCATATTGGCCTTATAAATAGCCTATTTTTGCCCACACGGGCGTGTGTCTCTGCCGTGTTGCTCGATGGCCATTTCAAAATGAGCCTGGGCAGACCGCACGATCGCGTAAACACAAGCGTGTGTCAGGATGTGTGGCCAAGTCAGTTTCGACCAAGGGCTAGACACAAGGGCGTGTCTTTTGGCCGTGTGGATAAGTCAGCATGTATGCCCTGTTTCGCCACGACCTAGACACACAGGCGTGTCTAATGCCGTGTGAGGCACACGGTCTGCTCACACGGGCGTGTGACCTTTGTAATTTAGAAAAAATTTAAAATTTCAGAAAAATTTTATATGAGCTCGGTTTAGTCCCGACCCCTTTCTAAAGCATGTTTATGTTCTCGTAGACCTATATAAGGGACAATTGTCAATGATTATTGTATGTTTGATTATGTTATGCTTAAGTATATGTGAATGTTTTGATTTATCCGGTAATACCTCTTAACCCTATTCTGATGACGAATACGAGTTAAGGGTGTTATAAGTATGGCTGTAGGTTGTTATGATTTTTTGTGTTATTTATTTAAATGACATTGATGGTTATACGTTGGATAACGTTTGTGTGTGTGATAGGATAAATATGTATCTACTTCAGTGGCTAAGTGTTCTGGATTTGTGTTTGAGGTTTGGGTTCGAGTGTCCGTGTAGATAAGTATGTCGATTTAGTGTATGGGATAGATGTTCGAGTTAGGTGTGTGAGGTGTAGAAGTATAGTATAGTAGTGTTTGGGATTAGAGTGCACAGCAGAAACGTAGTGGTGAGTTTTGTGTTTAGACGGTTATTTGTTAGTTGGAAATTTCGGGGACGAAATTTCTTGTAGGAGGGGTGAGTTGTAACACCCCAGATTTTGGGGTTAAAAGTTCTGTGATTTGTAGGTAGGGTCAATGATTAAAATGAACAATTGTATCTAGTTTCACGTTCTAGTGTAAGAATAAGCTTGCTGGTCTGATGGTTGGTTGTGTATTAGTTTAGCTTGGGGTCTTGTGTTTTGAAACCTCATGCGGGCGTGGATGTTTTTTTTTTGTCGCGGCTGTCTGAAAGAGAGTTCGAATAGGTTTGGAAGTCTGTGTAAGTGGATGAGAGAGCAGGTAGTTGAGATCAGGTTAGTAGGAAATCATGCCTTTATTTGGGGGGATATTAATTGTTTTTATTTTATTTTATTATCAAAATTGGTTTCTCTCTCTTTCAAAAAAAACTAACATCTGTTATGCTCCCCTTCCCTCTGCACTTTCGTCTTCCCTTCGACTTTTCCCTTTCGTCTTCCATCTACCTAATGTCGCCAAATTTTGTAATATGTTTGTTTTTTATCTGGTTATGATTCTGTGTGTTCCGACCGTTGGCTAGGTCTTTGTAAGGGTGGTCGGGACTTTTTTTTGGCCAGGACTTGTGTGTTATTTGCAATCATAGGTCTAATTAAACAATTCAGTTGAGTGTTAATTGATGTTATGTTATATCTAATTCTGATTATAGGCATTCGAATGTGTGCATTTCTGATTCCATACTCTGTTGTTGTAAGTCTGTCTTCAAATGGTGTGCATTTTGCATTTGCATTAATCTTTTTGAGTTTGATTGTAAAGAGAAAGGAGACTGATCTATTTTGGCAATTTCAACTGCAATTTGTCTGTATAGCGGTTTACCGCACAGTATGACCATATATGTTAGCTCTGCTGCATATTAACATTTGAGTGGCTTAGACCACATACTTGGTGTGTAGGGTTGGATGGGCCTTTCGAAGTCTTATGTAACACCCCTATCCTATAACCGTCGCCGGAATAGGACGAGACGTTACCAGAAATTAGGAATCGGATCAGAACAGTAAAATTTTGAACCTTTTCTTAAATAAAAGATCATTTATTTATATAATTAATAGACACAAACAAAGATCGAATTTAAAACTTATAAAAGTAAACTTTCATAAGATGGCATATTCGCATGGCTTATATACAATAATCAAAATATCATTCTACTTATAGTCTATCCTATACATGCCATAAGCTAAGTCCAAATCACATGATTACCACAATAGTAGATAGTGTGACGAAGTGTTGACGATCCCCGAGCTAATAGTAAGAGTCAACGATCTACAAAAATAAATAGAGAAACATAACATTCAAAGTAAGCTTTCATATGCTTAGTAAGTCTTAAGCAATTTAAACAGTTGAACTTAAAAACAAACCAAATGTTCGAAATCACATAACACTTTCTGAGTACAATACTATTTGGCCGATTATGCATAAACACATATCATTTTACTCCGTTTATACTCAAACTCATATAAACATAGTATTTACAAGCTTCCGGATTAACTTTAATTCTTTCAAATTTCACTAGTGTATCATTTCTTACCCACACTTACTTTCAACATTCATAGTTAAATTTCATATCGAAAACTATCTTGTAACTTTGCATAATAATTGAATGCACACATACACAAATATACATATGAATTTACAACATCTTTTCATATGCTTCTCATTACACATTCTTAATTCCCGTCAGATCAATCTCACATATATAATATATATATCACATACCTGAATCACTTAATGTGTAATACGAGTTCAATTTATCATCTTAGCATAGGATCTCGTAGTCATATACTTTATCAAATTCACTAGCACTTGGCCTGCGAGGTATAAAACCCGAACATAACACCAGCACAAAGCCTACGGGACTTTAAACCCGGATACAATCTCAGCACAAATTATTTTATATACTTTTTACTAACTTTGGCCTCATCAAATATCTAATAATACACACTTTTCACAATTGGTCATTCGGCCACTTTATATACACATAAACATATGTACATTTCACACTTGCCCATTCGGTCACACCACATACACAAGCACATATATAAGATAATGCTTTTATCATTACTTGCTAATACATCATATACTTTGCTTTCATTTAAATAACCACTCAGCCATATTACATTTCTAAGTAACCATTCGGCCTTACTATACAAATAAGATAGCACACATTTTCATAAAGGCCATTCAAATAACTTGCACATATTTAATATTAGCCATTTCGGCCTCACCACATATACATATCTTGTACATCAATTTCATCATATCAAAATCGACTAGGTATACTAGTCATTCATTGCTTATAGCCTCATTTTAATATGGATTCGGTACTTTGATTACCAATATTTAATCAAACATTTTCTTAATTACAATTATTTAACATTTTAATTTACATTCGGCAATGACATGTTCATCTCCAATAATTCAATACTTATAAACTTATAATTTCACAAATTTTAACATCAAAGATCCATCTAAAACTCATATATCATTTCCTAACGTCACAATTCAAAATTCACATATGGTTTTAATCAATATCTTATAAGCAACTCAAACAGTTTTATCAATGTTTACAACATAATCACAAATTCACTACAAGCTGTCTTCCTGAGCAATAGTCATTAAATTATTTGTAATTGGAGCTACGAAACTCCAAATCAAGTGCCGTTAATTTTCCCTAGAAATAGACTCATCAAGCTTTAATTACATAATTTATTCAGCCTCTAACTCAACTCCAACAATTTATGGTGATTTTCTAAAATCACGTTATTGTTGCTGTCCAAGCAGATCTATTACAATTTACTCTTAAATTTCCAAAAGTTCAAACACTTAAGAACTTACTAAGATCTCAATTCCCCTTCTTCAACTTCCTAATCACATTAGTAGTTTCACTTACTTTGTAACATTAATCCACAATTCATCTCATAATTCATTCGGTAATTTCATCACATAATTTATTAAAATACCATTTCCTTATATTGATTTCAAATACATTCAAGAATTTAAAGCATAATTTCATAGCCAAATGTAATCACTATTCGTCATTTACAAGAAATTCATAGTATTTTATTCACGTCTTAACTCATGATGCTTTCGGTTATTCCATCTTATCTCATGTATTCAAAATGCCATTCACACATATTAGTTCATAAGACATTTGGCTATCACACATAGTCCTCACTAAATTCATACTCATTCTATTTACCATTACTTAACCGAAACACAAAGATCATATAATATTCTCTAAAACTCTTTTAGCATATACCTCATTTCCATGCACAATTCAATCGAGTAAGTTAGCCATTTTTGGCTCATATTATGAACATTATTAATCATTCGAAAATATATATATTTATATATCACATATACTAAAACTTTATTCTATATTCATTTAATCTTTAAACACATAAATTCAACTTAATCGTTTAAGAGCTTACCTCAAAAGTTATCGTACAGCTATATCGACTACACGACTACCTTCGTTTTTTCCTCGATCCGAGTTTGTCCCCTTAAGCTCTTGATGCTCAATCAACAATTTTAACTACTCAATTTACAAACAAAAATGTTATCACTTTACATAACAGAAATTATATTTCATTACTTAAACTATCCACGACAATCACCTTCCGAGCACCTTAATTTTCTTTAAGCTAAACCACCTCATAGCATAAATATACACATTCGGCTAATTATAAAACAAAATCAGCACTCATAACCGAATCATTAACTAAAATCACATTTGGTAATATGCTTATATAATCTTCAATATTTAATAACATCTAAAACTAATTTGCTTGAGGTGCCATGAATTATTCAAATTGGCCGAATATCATTGAATTTCTAAAATCATGCTTATAACCACTTGGTCGAATTCCACATATCAAAGCCACTTATATATATTATTCAAAGTATTTAACAACACTTAAAAGTCCAAAACTGAATGTTCATTATGCATTTCCTTAGTTCTAGATTCGGCAAACACATGTATAATTACTAAAACTTTATTATTATACATATATATATTTTAAAAAAAATCCAAAACCATAAAACTCAATTCATATAACACCAAACTCAATGCTAAATCACCCGAGGCACATTCGGCACTAGCACAAGCACATACACATTTAACTTTTATAAAATTCAACTTTTAAAAAGCTCCCTATGCTTCCATGATAAAAACCGAATGCTCATATTACCACCAACATGCATATTTAATTATCTCAAGCCTCTCTTAATCAATTTTATTCATAATAGCATGAACTCAACAATCCATTACTCATACAAAACAAACATAACCGAAAATCCCTTCATGAACTAATCACTCACATGTAACATACTTTTCAAAAACAAGCTCATAAACATATGAATTTTGGTATCAAATTGTCCATTGAACATTCATTTACTATCTTCTATCCTTAACTCAAATTTCCTCACTCATTTTCACTAAGGCCGAATCTAAAATGCCTCATAAACTAAATTTATCAAGTGGGTTTCGGCTAGAAAAAGAAGAGAAACACAAATTCATCAACAATTTACAAAACCACATCAAATTACCTTAAAATTTGCCTCCAATTGACCGAACGGTCCCAAAACCATCCTTCACTCTTCTTCTTTTTATGAATTTCAGCTAGGTGAAGAAACAAAGATGAGTTCTTGTTTTCTTCACCAAATTCTTATTTTATTTTTATCAATAAACTATATAATAATGAATATATCAATAACTACTTAAAAAAATATCAATTCATTATTATACATATAAAATATGCTTATTTTGCTCACCAAAACCATCATGGCCGGCCACTAACATTAAAAGTGGCAAATTGACATGCAAACCCACTTATTTGCATCATTCAATAATTAATCACTTAAAATAAGTCACACATATATTCAAAGCTTCTCACATAAGTCCTTTTTATTTAGAAACACATTCAAATTGACAAAAATCAAAGCATTCAAATTTCACACATGCATGATCACATATTTTAGACATAAAATATTATATTCAATTATTTCTGCAACTCGGTTTAGCTGTCCCGAAACCACTTCCCGACTAGGGTCAAAATAAGGCTATCACAGCCTATGTGGTGTGCATGGTTGGCTGAGCTTAATTAGCTCTTTTTGGGGTGTGATTGAGGGACAGAGAGGTGTTTGGTTAGTTGGGCGGGTTTTTATTACTTGTTGCATTCATTCTGCATTCTGCATTCTGTCTGTTTGTTGATTGCGAGATTAACTGTTTATAGATCGAGGTGCTTTAGTATTGACACGTTTGATTTGTTTGTGAAGACTTTTCGTATATCGGATTGTCATTGAGCTTAGGTTATTTTCTTAATGTGACATTTTAGTGTTCATTTATCTATCGTTTTCGAACTCACACTGAGCTCCGGTAGCTCACCCCCTTAGTGTTTCCCCTTTCAGGTACACTTCCGTCTTCTGTAACGAGACTCGATTCGCTGGAGGTCTCGGAAGCATCACGTTTTTAAAACTGGTTAATAAAATGTTTTCTGTAAATTTGAGTTTTGTGTAAACGGTTTTGGACTGTAAGTTCTGTCTTAAATTTTTTGGTATGAAATTTTGTGTTAAATGCAAGTAGACGTTATTTGGATTAAACAACTGTATTTTGAAAAATTTTTACATAACCTAAATATTGTTTGTTTTCTTACTTGTTGAACCAAAATTTTCCTACGATCACTTCGGTTATAAATATAACCTCCAAAATTCGATCTAAACTTCTAAGCCGAATTTTAGGACGTTACAGAATGAAAGACTTCACTTCACTACCTTTTACTATATACTCTAAACATTTCATTCTTCATTCAAAACTTACAATATAAAAAGGAAATTCAAATTAACTCTAAAAATAATAAAATCGAATAAAATATAATTAATTTGAAGAAAATTATCACTTCACGATATTAATTGATTTTCTTTTTGGAACGTAGGAGATGGATAGATGAGGCAATATAATATATAGAAAGTGGGGTGCACGTGATACTATGATTTTATATATTCTTTTCATACGATGACTATAGTATTCTTTATTTTTTCTTTTTAGTAATCTCTCAAATAAATATCATCTTGTGTAGAGTAAAAATTGGTATAATATATTTGTATATCAACTTAACTACTCATTTGCCAAAAACACTTTTAAGAAACTACCACTCCTTTTCTTACTTAGTTAAATTATATAACAATGCCTTTTATGGTATGATATAATCTAATACTAATAACACAGGTTAGTCTCAATCATTGAATTATATTTATAAAGATGTTTATGCTTTTACCTTTTAAATTTAAAAAAAAAAAATACACCACTCATAGCTTCTTCTTTTTCATGTATACTTCTCATGATTTTCCTTATTCAAAACTTAAGACATATGAAAAATTATTTTCATACTAATATTTATACATATTTTATAAGTTATAATTTTTATTTTAAAAAAATGACAGAAATTATGTTATGAATAGTTGATAGAGTTTTTCAATCTTCCAAATGAAATTAATAAACACGAATTCAACAAGTAGTTTTAAAAAATTGACTTATGTCTATTTTTTAAATATTTTATTATATCTCTATAGAACACTTGTCAACCATTTAACTCTACTTATAAAATTTAAAAACTCCAACGATAATGTACCAAATATTTTTATATTATATTAAACAAAATAATACGTACAAAAAAGTTTTAACTTTATTTGTAAAATAAATTGTTTAAAAGAAAAAGTTGTGAAGGTCTAAAGAGCAAGTCTTAAATATGTAAAGATAATCAAAAATCAAAATCATAAAAGTGCATGGGCGGTGTGGATTACAGAACAGCATGGCTGTGCGAATAAAACATGATTAGCAACAATTCCTTACAATAATGAATTGATGTGTTTGTGTTAATTATTTTACAAGCATTCTTTTTTTTTTAATTTGCCCTACTGTTTTTTCTTTTGTTAATTTCCCCTACCTAAAACTATATATTATATGCTTTTATAAGTAGTTTTTATTTTAAGTTTAATTTTTATAAAATATTGAAACAACTTGACTAAGCAAGTCATTTAGATGAGTGAATTCTCGGTTCATGAATAAGTACAAATAAGATGTATGCTTAGTTGCTTTTCCTAATTTTATTAGGACAAATTGAAAGTAAGATATAGTATAGTTGAATAAAAAATTCACAAATATATTTAAAATGGTGTCATGTTTTTATTATTATTTATTTTTATAAGGATATATGTTAATATTCTATTTGTGAACTTTTTTATTCTTTTAAAAATGTATGGAATAATTATTCTGCATATAAGTGATCAATTCAAAGGTAGGATATTCTAACTCGAAGGTCTGAATAATAAATGAGTGGTTAAGGCATAAAATATAAGTTTGGAGAAAGATGAGATCAAATCTTAACTCCAACTTTCGGTCTCCAGTTTAGTCCAACTTATTTTTTATTTGCATTATTTGCTATTTTATTTTGTACATATATTGTATTTTTATATTTTAGTAAACATGATTTAAATTCAGGTTATTTTTAAAGAAAGTGAACACCCGACTAATAGACCACAACTTAAAATTTAAAAATTTTCATATGATGACATTTGAACATATATTATATAAAAATATTTTGGTACCAAGTACCGGCAAAAGCATACAAATTTTACATTGGGTCTAGGGATGTCCTATAACATTAAACATTTATGATATTATAGTGTAAGAAATGAAAAATATATATATATATGTAAAGTTTTTCTATAGTCAGTAATTTAATAAAATTTTACAAAATAATTGTTTTAAAAGATTATGAGTGAAGAGGCATGTGTTATCCATTTGTAAAAAATAGATGTGCTCAGTAGACTTCAGAAGTCATATTTTAGGTAGTGTCGGAACAAATATATATAAATATTAATTGGTTTTAAAACTCATGACAATTAGATTTTAAATAATGAATAAATTTAATATTTGAGTATCAAAATATGCATTTTTAAATATAAAAAACAAAATGCAAATCTATAAATCACATATATACTTTATTTAAAACCTTATTTATATAAAATGACTATATCTAAATTTTTAAAAAAAAATTAAAAGAAATCATGGATTGAAAAGTGAATAAAAAAAAATGCTAATGTGGTAGAAAATATATTAAATTATGCAAAGATGTAGGGAACTAGAACAAAAATAACTAAATTATGCAAATAAAAATAAAATAAAGAAGAGTTATTATAAGTAGGGTAAATATTATAAACTCATGATATTGAATTACATGGAAACAAATACAAATATCACAAATTTAAGAAGAAGAAAAAAGTCTATTAAATATTAGTTTGATTGATATTTTTGTTATTGCAATGACGAGAATATGAAAAGTTTTGTAAGTTCTGAATGAAAATTGATTTCTCAGCAAGATATGATAAAAGAAATTAAATCAAATTATTAAATATTTTAGAATTAACCATAAATTGTGATATGGTGATCTTCATCGTATAATCGGGGGTTCGATCCCTGTTTATGGGAATGAAGCACTTTTTATTAGTTATCCAACAGAAAGAGATTGACTCTTTCAATACCATCCATTAGGGGTTCGATTGACTCCCAATGAATAATTCTTTAAAAGTAATTTTTGATAAAAGTCAGTCTTCTCACCAAAATTACTACAATTGTCTTAAAGCATCATACCTTAATAAATATTTGTTACTAAAACAAATCTTAATCTGATATTTTCTTTTTATTCATTGGTGGAATCCATTGTCACCATTTTTTTCCATTAATTTAGAAATTTTATTGATTGAAGCTTTGAAATGTGAAAAGGAATTTAAAGTAACATGAATAAAGTAGCGATTATCTAATAAAGCAAAGCATTGAAATTATGAAAGCATAAAGTGACAAATTATGGAGCAACGTAGGTTCTTATTAAATCAATTCCAATGTCATTTTTTTAATAGAAACTCTTTTTTTTTTGTCAAATTTTTTAATGTAAATTTGTAAAAAGACCAAAACACTATTCAAAACAGCGGTCTTTCTTGATGGAACAATTTATAATATAAATATAATAAATAATTTCATTTTTAATCACTCAATTATGAATAAATTTATATTTTAAAATTTTAATTTTAAAAAATTATAAAATAGTCATTGAATTATTTAAAATTTTTATTCAAATCATTGAATTGCTAAAATCATTATTGTTGATTTCGCTATTCTCACAACCTACACTAATTAAAAGCTCTACTTTCCCTTTTTTCTTTTATAGTTCAGTTCTTTTATGAAATAACTTTAAATGTTACAAACCTATAAATTAAAATCTAAACAATTTTCTTCTTCGATCTCCGATATTAACTGTCAAATCGACTTGAATATAAGATTTATTTATTTACTCATTAATGGGTACTAATCAACTATATTAATTGTCAAATTATCGGTTAGAGCTCGCTAGTTGAAATTTTAAAAAAAAATTAACAACTTAATACTTAAATAAATTTTTTTAAATAATTCAATGACTATTATATAGTTTACCCATTTAATAAATAACATTCCAAAGATCTATGCTGAATATTTATATCATCTTCTTCATCTTCTTCTTCATTTTTTATTTCCTCTGTACCTTCAGTTTCCGCAGCTGTGGTTTTCCAATAATGAAGATTCAAGTGTTATGGCTTATTGGGTTCTTGATTTTACATTCAATGGCGACTATAACAGCAAAAACGCAGACCCTAAGAACAATAAGCTACCAGTTTGGTCCATTCGACAGCTCTTATTACAACACTTTTGCTGTAATGAAACCAGCTACAATCAGCAACGATGCTCTTCAAGTCACACCTGATTCCATTGGTAACTATAGTCTCAATCACAGGTCTGGTCGAATCTTCTTCAACCGAACATTCAAACTTTGGGATGGAGATATAAAGGTAGCTTCATTTAATACCTCTTTTCTTATCAATGTTTTCCGAGTTAATAACTCAGTTCCCGGTGAAGGTGTTGCTTTTTTAATTGCCCCCGATACCGCCATTCCACCTAACAGTTCCGGCGAGTATTTAGGATTAACAAACTCATCCAGTGATGGATTACCGTCCAACCACCTCGTAGCCATCGAATTGGATACATTGAAACAAGATTTCGATCCAGATGATAATCATATTGGTCTTAACATCAATAGTATCCGTTCTAACAAGACGGTCTCTTTGTCTAAATTCAACATCCAAATTGCTCCAAATGGAACCAAATTTTACGTTGTTTGGATCGAATATTACAACAAGTCGTTACAAGTTTACATGGCGGAACAAGCACAACCTTCTTCACCAACACCATCCAAGCCAGTCGTGCCAGTTTTGAACACTGATATCGATCTCAGTACCTTCGTCAAACAATACTCGTATTTTGGTTTTTCAGGATCGACAGGAGACCATGTTCAGCTCAACTGTGTGCTCAAATGGAACTTGACAGTCGAAATCCTTCCCGGACAAAACAAAAGAAATTGGTTCAAGATCGGGTTAGCAATTGGTGTCCCATTGTTACTTATTTTCTTACTTGGAATTGCTGGATTAAGTTATTATTCTTACAAGAAATGGAAGGCTAGATCTGATCCTAATATATTAGGAGCACTCAAGAGTCTTCCGGGGACACCAAGAGAGTTCAAGTTCAGAGATCTTAAAAGAGCAACCAACAATTTCGACGATAAACACAAGCTCGGCCAAGGTGGATTTGGTGTCGTCTTTAAAGGGTTGTTACAGAAGGAGAATCTTGAAATTGCAGTGAAGAAATTTTCCAGAGACATTAAAGGAAAAGATGATTTCTTGGCTGAACTTACCATCATCAACCGGTTACGCCACAAGCATCTTGTCCCATTATTAGGTAACTTTTTTTACATTTACAAACCCTTTGTCTCCATTATTAGACAGTGCCATTGACTACCGACTCTTATTCTGAACATTGGCTAAAAGTAGGTAGAGTAAAATACCTTATACTAAAAAATGTTAAATTAGTTTTATATGTTGGATAAAAAGTAAATTAGTTATTTTAATTAAAAATTTCATCTATTTATACTGTTAAGAATAAGTGTGGTTAACAAAATAAACAAACAGTTACACATGGCACCTCACGGGATCGTATAGGGACTAGTTTTAAATAGTAAAAATTGATGAAATTTTTAACAAAATGATTAGTCCACTCTTTAATCTAATGTACATGAACTACTTTGCTATTTTTTTAAGTAGATGGAACAAAATGCAATCCAATTTGAGGCCCTTGTACTAGCAGTCGGATTACATTTTGTCCTCTCTACTTAAAAGATAGGTAAATTAGTCTGTGTATATTAGATCAAAGAGTAAGTTAGTTCTTTCTGTTAAAATTTAATCAATTTCTATTGTTAAAAATTAGTTCCTATTCATTAGAAACCAAATAATTAGGTATGGAATACTATGCGTTTTGATGTACAGTGATTAATTTTTAACAAGAAAAATTGATGAATTTTTTAATAAAAATGACTAATTTGTTCTTTAATTTAACGTATAAAAACTAATTTTCCTATTTTTTTAATAAAGATAAAAAATGCAACCTAACTCTAACCATAACATTGAAACAAGAAACCTTTTTTTTTTTTTCGTTTTGTCCAATGAAACATCACATGGTATAACATGCAAGTGTTAGGTAGATGCTCTTCTAAGAACAGAATAGTTTATTTTACTACAATTTTAAATGAATTTGCAGGATGGTGTCATAAAAATGGTATGCTGCTATTAGTCTATGATTATATGCCAAATGGTAGCTTAGATGCTCATATCTTTTGTGGACCGGAGAAGACTACTCTCAATTGGAATTTAAGGTACAAAATTATATCAGGGGTAGCCTCAGCTCTACACTACCTTCACAATGAATATGACCAAAAAGTCGTACACCGTGACCTCAAAGCCAGCAACATCATGTTGGATTCCAATTTCAACGCTCGGTTAGGCGATTTTGGGTTGGCACGAGCCATAGAAAACGAGAAAACGTCATATGCCGAGCTTGAAGGAGTGCCTGGCACCATGGGGTACATTGCCCCCGAGTGTTTCCACACAGCAAAGGCCACTAGGGAGTCTGATGTGTACGGATTCGGTGCGGTGTTACTAGAAGTAGTGTGCGGCCAACGTCCGTGGACCAAAATAGGCGAGTTCCAACTATTGGTGGATTGGGTTTGGTGGCTACATAGAGAAAGGAGGATACTTGAGGCAGTCGATGAAAGGCTAGGCAACGACTACATAGTTGAAGAAGCCGAGAGATTGTTATTACTCGGTCTCGCATGTTCGCATCCTAATGCAAGTGAAAGGCCTAAAACTCAAGTCATTCTTCAAATACTATCGGGGTCTATGGCCGTACCCCACGTTCCCCCGTTCAAGCCGGCATTTATTTTGGCTTCGATGCCGGGACCGGATAGTTTCAGCATCTCAAGCAGCTTGACGAACACGGCCGATATCACTCCGGTCTCGTCGGGATGGACTCCACATTATATTAATAGAGATGTCCATGGTGGTGAATTCAGTGATGCTAGCTCTCTTATGTGACAAACTAATTATGAATTTCATTCAACATTTATGCTTTAGCTTTTCTTTGTATTAGGAAAATGGGAAAAATCCATTTCCTTTTACTGTTTTAAACTCTCTTTTTTCCTTTTTATGTTTTTTTATTTATCTTTTGGAGAGAGATTGCAAATGTACATTTTGGATTACAATATAAAAATTTTCTAATATTTTGATTCTGATTCGATTTAAAAAAAAAATTCCACTTCCAATGCGGATTCGATATTTTCTTAATATAATATGATCTCAATCTAATTTGAAATTAAAAATTAATTTATTTTAAATTTAACTCAAAAAATTAAAATTATACTCGATTCCGATCTGTTATGTCACAATTTTTATCTTTTATATTTTTAATCAAAATAGAGTAAAAATATTTTTTTTAATAATACTATTAATTATTTTTAGGTATAATTACACTAAAGAAAATATTAATATAATTTTTATCATATATTTTAAACTAATATTATAAAAAAATATTTTGGTTATTATTCTAGGTGTGGCGAGGTGAGATAGGTTTTTCCTAAACTCGGTCCTAACCCAAATAATTGAAAATTAAACTTACCATTTCGAAACTCAATTTCTAACAAAAATTCAACCCTATCAAAATTGGTTGGGTTGGAATTAGAGGTGTGCATGGGCCGGGCCGGGCTCAACTAAAAAATTAAGCTCGTTTGCTAGGCCAGGCCCAAAAAATGGGCCTAAAATTTTGCCCAAGCCAGACCCAGATAAAAATGTTAAAACCCGGGCCCGACCCGGCCCTTACATATTAATTTTTATATTACTTTCTATATAATTTTAATATATATAATACATCAAAAATACTAAAAATATCAAAATAAATATTTCCCAACAAATTGAAAATAAATTTTAAAAAAATATGTTTACTTAAATAACACTAAGATAGATGCAACCTGATAAGCAAATGCCTCTAAAATAATAACAAAATTTACAATAAAATAAGTTTTATACAATATCTAAATAATAACAACAAAATAGTAGCAACATAATAGTAAAATAGTAGCAAAATAGGGAGAAAACAATAAGAAAATAATATTAAAAAATAGATTTTTTTGTCCTTTAGTGAATTCGGGCTGGGCTCAGGCCAAAAATGCCTTCCTCGAGGCCTGACCCATTTTTTAAACCGGCCTTATTTTTTTGTCCAAGCCCATTTTTTAAACCTGTCTATATTTTGGGCCTATATTTTGGGCCAAACCCTCTCACATTTCGAATAGGCTTTCGGGCCGGGTTGGGTGACCCGACCCTTGAACAGGTCTAGTTGGAAGCCATCAAGTCTTTTTTTCTTCTTTTGCCATCTTTAATCAAAGTTGTTATCAATAATATTTGAATCTGAATCGTGGTTAAAAATATGTATCCAACATGGGCATACTCGCTTTTTAAAAAAATATTTTGGTTATTATCTTAGGTGTGGCGAGGTGAGATAGGTTTTTCCTAAACCTGACTCTGACCCAAATAATTGAAAATTTAAACTTACTCCGACCAACTTCAAAACTTAATTTCTAACAAAAATTCAATCCTATCAAATTAAGTTGGACTGGAAACCGTCAAGTCTAATGTTTTTCACAATATTTAATCAAAGTTATTATTAATATTTGAATTCGAATATCGGTTAAAAATATTGTATCTAGCATGAGCATACTTACTTTTTAAAAAAATTTCGTTTTTTTAAAAAATTTCATGTACTTAATATTATATTTGTACCCATATCTAAATATATGCCGAAGAAATATGTATATATATATAAATTTGTAGCATGAACATGAAACTGGAAATCTAAGCAACATTCGATTAAATTAGAGATGGATATGGATAGTAAGCTGGATTTGGTCATGTATGCTAACTATATATATATGATTATGTTGATAAATTGCAACTTGTATATGGAATCTCATCAAACATACCAAATCATTGTGCTCATAAGCCAACAAAAACCAGCAGGATCTATCTTCTTTGTTGGCGAATATATCTTTATCCTTATGTCCCCATGTGCATGATGTGCAAACTTGTTTTCCTATCAAAATTCTGATCATCCCTCACCCATGTCATGTCCATTTTTGCTTGTATTATAGTTCATGCAGTTTCCAAAATAGGGGCGAAGTCAAAAACGGGGCAGCCTTGATCTCCTCTTAGTTTGACCAAGCACCCACTATTTCTTTTTCCAATATTATTTTCTTCGAGAAACGGAAAAAATTTTATCTTGTCTGGAAATTTATAGTCAACATGGAATTCGTCACCGGAATGACAAGTTCAAAAAAGCTTAAAAATTTTGGTAAAAGTATTATAGAGGTTTTTTTATTAGAAGTCGAATTATATTTTGTTTATTCTACTAAAAATAAATAAATTAATTAGTTTTTGTATATTAGATTAAAGAGTAAACTAGTCTTTCTATTAAAATTTTTATTCATTTTTATTGAAAAGCATGGGTGTGGTTAATGGAACAACTAGATAATTACACGTGGCGTGATGTGTGTATCTTATGCTAACGTGGAAGGACTAATTCAAATAAAATATATGAAGTTTTTTTAGCAGAATAAATAGATGATATTTTGAACGTGCAATGAAATTGATGGAATTTTTTACATGGAGGGACTAATTCAAGTAACCAAACAGTGACATGTCATCACTTAACAGTAAAACTTGATGAATTTTATTAACAAAATGACCATTTCTTCGAGACCATTTCTTCAAGAAATGGTAAAAAAAATAGATAAATTAGTTCATGTATGTTAGATCAAAGAACAAACTGGTTATTTTATTAAAAATTTCTTCTATTTTTACTATAAAGTGTTAGTATGATTGACAAAACAACTAGACAGCTACAAATGACATAACACGTGTGTCTTATGTAGACGTAAAGAGACTAATTCAAGTAAAATTAATAGAATTTTTAGCAAAAAAAAAATAAATAGATTTTTTTTATTTGAACGAAGTATTTAAATAACTAAACAATGATAAAATTTAGAATAAAATACGGATTTATCCATCTGGTTTTAAGAAGGAAAAAAAAGGTTGAATTTCCGTATTAGGTTTCTTCACATCAGGGTGATTTATGAAGTATCAAAATCCAATTTTGTTGTACATTGGTCAAAGGGAAAGCCAAGTTGGGATGTTCTTACATGTGAAGATTTTGGTGTGGCTACAGAGACATTGAAATTTGAATCCAACCGATACTAATTACTGTGTGACCCACCGCAACTTTTGCAAGGACCACAACCCAGAAAGAGTGATTCAATTTGAAGAAAATAGCAAAATAGGGAACAAGTTAAAAGAGAAAACAATAAATCACTTTATTGATGCGCTGAATCAACGATTGTGAAAAAAGAGGGGGTTGAGTGATTTTATTCTTTAGGAGTAAAGAATCAGAAACAGAGGAAGAAGAAACCCTCCAATCCCGTGATTTAAAATTTTATTATATAAATTGAGTAATCAAGTTGAATTGGGAGTCAGATTTTAAATTAGGTTGTAATTATTATATAACAAACTTCGAATAAATTAATAGGAGTAAAATATAATTTCATTATACTTTAATCCTCCAATTGTTAGGATACTCCAACATTGATCTCCATCAATGAGATTAAGTCAAGATAGATAATGCTTTCTGAGGTTTGTATAATTGTAATTAAAAAAATTATAATTATATTTGAAATTTTCTTTGAAAGGAGAAATACTATTTTTAAGTAACATTTGTAATTAATGGTTTCACTAAATTAAGTTACACTTTTTCTATTCTTAAAAAAGAGGGAGAATTACAGAAAATATATATATTTATATATATTCATTTTATCGTAGTTAAACACCAACTTAGAATTCTTTACTATTATAAGAGAATATAAATACGAATGCACCATAAGAAAGTTGTATAATAGCTTTCTCTCCTTTTGAATGGTGGTCCAATTGGCTTTTTGGACCTCCTTGCATTGGCCTATTTTTTAGTTCTGTTTTAGGCCTCGTGTGGGCTTTGCAAAAGCACAAGGCTTAGTGCTGTTATGCTGAATTTCCTGTTTACATTTTTTATTTTTGATAGTTGTATCATAAAATTTTCATATACTTTAAATTTTTTAATTAATCAATTTTATTAATTAAAATATATACAATAATTGAGATTAAACTTCAAAAAATTTATTTAGATAAATATCAAAATTATAATGAATTTTGATGGCGGTCATCTTACTATCTACATTTTTTTTAAATAAATAGCATTTCATGTGAAAATAAAATAAAAATTTATTCTAATTCCAAAATTTGTAGAATTAGATATTTTTCTTTATCTTGGAACTAGCAGTTAATAAAATGTGAAAGCAAATTACTTTTCAGCAAAGCTGAAACTGAAACTCAGAAAAGGTTTTTTTTTCTTTAATATATAAAAGGTTGTTTTATTTTTCAAGCAATCAAGCCGGCAGATTGCTTGATGAAAAAAAAAATCAGCTGGCAGCATTATATGAGTTACAATTACAAGTCTAATTGAGTTTATTTACTAAAAAATAACAAATTAATCTTTATATCTAAAACAGGTATATAACTGTTTTCTCAAATATTCAAACTTAAATGGATTTTATGAATCAACAAATTTTAACCATTAAATTAATCGAGGGTGTTGGCATTTAAAACTTACATAATTTTTGACACGTTACATTTTCAATAAAAAAATTTTATTTCATATCATATTTTATTTATTTAAAAAAAATTGTTAGGTATCCATGAAATCCATAAATAAGATGGTTGGTCCATGCATGTGAACCATTTAAGGTGTAAATATTTAGGATGATTTTATTTTATAGTTAAATTATTGAAAGTTGAGACCTGCACACTCATGGATGGAATCCGATCAGATAATGATACTTCAAACAATGGATTTAAATTAAAACCTTTTTTTAATGTATAATTAAATAAAATTCTCAAATTTGTAAAGATTTTCCATCACATGAACATATATTGCTTCCCATTTAAACAACATAAATAAATACAAATTTAACCTATACACTTCAATGCTTCTCATTTTATGAATGTAAACTAAACTTTTTATCCCCCTTTTTTTTATTATGTTTCATACATTATACCATTTTTTATCTGGTTATTCTTTAATAATAAAAACTACTTTTGAAAATTTCCAATATATTTTAATTAATAAATCCAGTGAAATACTCACTGAAAATTTTAATTAAAAATTTAATCTAATTTTAAAACTGTATAATTTTATCTCAATTTTAGATTCATCAAGAATTAGAAAAATCATTTTTTTTCCATAAAAATCAAAATTGGGCATTATAAAGTGATAATGATGGAACAATATATTATTAAATAGCGGACTAATTAAAATATATATAACTAGAATTGTATGAAAATATTGACCCTAATAGGTCAAGCCATCTAGAGGCAGAAAAGCAAATAACCTGAATTCGCTTAGTCACCAAATTAACTTTTTTTTTTTGACGATGTGGTGTAGTGTGGTATAATAATTGTCTTCAATTATTTACTTTTTCAAAAAAATACTTAAAAAATAATTAAATATTGTAATTATGACTAAAAAAACACTTTTTAGCCCTTTTTTGATTCATCCTTATCTTTAATTCAAAGGTTATCCTTTCATGAAAGCCCACCAATGCCAAGTCCCCTAATTCTTATTAAGACCCACAATCTCTTTGCATTTTGATGGTAATGATTGTGACATCTAATTAATATGAAAACCCCACACCCACTATTTCACCTTATTTCCCCCAAATCAAATTAAAGATACCAGAAAAGTTGTTTGTGATTTCAACGTTGGTTTGCCCAAATCATTTACTTTTTTTTTTAATCATTTTGTTACTCTTTTTTCGATTACTCTTTAATTGAATCAACACAGTCTTTGGCTCATTGGTAAAATATATCACCCTATCCTGGGATTAATTTATGGGTTTTGCTTGTGTAATAATTTAGGGTGTGAGTTTTGAGATTGTTTTATATAAAAAATTCAATTAAATTATTTTTTTTAAATGAAAAAATTCACATAAATTATCACATGAGTTTTTACATCAATTCAATTAAAATTTATGTTATTGGAATTAGACCGATTAGATTAAAAATTGATTGATGTATCATTTCGAATAAATAAATTGAATTGTCTTTGAACTGATAAAAAAATTAAAAATATAGACAAAAACTGACAGTGAATTAATTTTATATATTTCTTAATTTTTATTATTTTATTTAATTATTATTTTATTAACAATTAAATCGATTAGATCAGAATCGATGATCTTTAAATATAAATTTATTTTTTAAAACATTGATTAAAACAAGATAATTTAACGAAATTTTAAAGTCTCGGAAATAAAAAAAAAGAGCCAAAAGGGAGAAAAAGGAAGAAAAACTAGCTTTTAAAAAATTGTGTTTTCCCACTTTAATTTTCCAAAAAAGTCCATCATAAAATCATACATATAAATTTGGAATCTTGTACAAAATTTCACCAAATTCACACCATTCCAATTACCATCATATCATATATATATATAATTATAAATCCCAACAACAAAGCCAAAAAAACATTAAATTTTTTCTATACTAAACAAGGAAATGGGGAACAGCATAGGAGGAAGAAACAAGGCAAAGGTAATGAAAATCGATGGTGAAACCATCAAATTAAAGACACCAATTCGGGTTTGGGATGTTCTAAAAGATTATCCAACAGGTCATGTTTTATTAGATTCACAAACTGTGAAGCATTATGGGATCCGTGCTAAGCCATTAGAGCCACAAGAGAGCTTGAAACCCAAGAAAATATACTTCTTGGTGGAGCTGCCGAAGCTTGCCGATGATGAAGTTCATAAGGCGCCGAGGAGGGTGCGGTCAGGGGGGATTCATATGAGTGCTAAAGATAGGTTAGAGTGTTTGATGTTGTCGAGAAGGACGGTGTCGGACCTTTCTATGGTTCGACCGTCGTCGACGAGCATGGTGTCCGATGGGGTTCGACTAGGTGGTGGTGGTGGTGGTACTTCCGGTGGGGGGATGATGACTGTGAAAATGAGGTTGCCTAAGTCTCAAATGGCTAAGTTGGTGGAAGAGAGCAAAGATGGTGTTGAGGTGGCTGAGAAGATCCTTGATCATTATATCGGAAATGGTGGTAGTGGCGGTTATGATGCCGGTAACCGAATCCACCGTGAAGCACCGTGGAAGCCTGGCCTTGGTACCGCTGGAGAAAACTTTAAGCCCAAACGTGAGGTATGCAAATTTTATAATTTTTTTTTAAGAATTACCAATTTTGGTTAAAATACACTACTAGTCCCTCGACTTTCACATTGTTTGTATTTTCCATCAATTTTTCAACCTAACTTATTTATTTCTCATCAATCATATATCATGTCATATAAAAGGCAACTTAATCAGCATGTCATATTGAAGTCAAAATATTAAATGTTAGCTTGCATTTTGTCTTCTCTACTAAAAACAATGGGTAACTTAGTCCCTACACATTAGATCAAAGAGTAATTAGTCCTTTTTGTTAAAAAATTCATTCATTTCTATGGTTAAAAAACTAGCATGTTGACAGCATAACCAAATAAGACATATAGTGTACCACGTGTACATCATGTTGACATACAGAGATCAGTTTTTAATAGTAGAAATGGAAATAATTCTTAACAGAAGTATCAATTTACTCTTTAATCTAACGTATAGGGACTAATTTGCCCATTTTTTTAGTAGAGGGGGCAAAATGCAATCCAACTAGTACAAGAACCTCCATAATACTTTTACCCTCATATCTATAAAATTTAAAAGAAAATACTAATGATTGTAAAAATATAGGGACTAACAACATAATTTAACCATCAAACTTTTATGTTCCCTAAATTACTTCAATCAATTTCAAAAATCCTGGAAAATTAGGTGAACTTATTTGAAAATATAAGAAAAGTCACATGCAAAGTATAAGCTAACAACTGAATTTTCAATGGTTTTTGGGCCTACATGTTTGCTAGTACTTAATTGCAAAAAAGAAGTTAAAAGAAAAAAAAAAGAAGGGGTTGTTAAAATAATTTATAAACGGTTTGGTCATTGATGCAATGTTTTGGATGAATCAAGTTTGTTGTTTTGGTAGCTAGCCAAAAGAAGATTGGTCAACTTGAGAGATATGCATTGTTTCAATATAAATATGTACATTATTATTTATTTAATCATCAAATTAGATTGTCTCACTTTACCAAAATCTACAATATTATGGAACAATTTAAAGATTTAATCAAACTAATCCTTTTTTGTATTTTTCTTTTTGTTTTGATGCATAAATGTTAACTCTAGCTCTTCCTCATGTTTTTTTCTTTTAAATTCTATAATTTACATATATATATTAATAATTTATTATAGTTAATGTTACCCTACTCGTGAAGCTTAAAAACTCCATTAACAGTATGCCAAAATATTTTCTCTTTTAGTATTGTGGATTGGCTTGGATAATTTATTTTATCATTTTTAAAAATAGTAAGTATTTTAAACTGTTTTTATAACTATACCTAAAAAATATTTTTGTTGTTAAATTTTAAATTTAGATTGAATAACCCAAATTAAAATTCCTTTGTCCAAGCTCGGCCCGAACAAGTTAAACCGACCGATTAGGTGGGTGATAATTTTTTTTCAATTTATCATGATTTAGTTGTAGTTTTCGTAAGGATGATAATAGAGTAAGATGGAATAATTTTTAATAAAAAAATATACATAATTTTTTAAATTAAAATAAAATATAGTAATAAAATATTATAAAATTAAGTTATGTTGTAAAATTTTAAAAAAAAATTAAGAATAAAGAGGAGTATAAATATTGATAATTGTAGGTTTAAGATGGTAGAATTTTTAATTTCATATTAGATAGGGTGAAGTTAATTTAATTTGGTAAAATAAAATGTTAAACAAAAAAGAGTAACTAATTTCCTTCTCATTTTTGCAAAGTTGATTGTAAGAAATGGTGTTTGCATATTTTGATTAGATAATTAAAGGTCATGAATTCTAGACATGTTAAGAACAATTCATTTAGATTTAAATTATTTTCTTTATTTTTGCTAAGTCAATTTAATTGTGATATGTCTAGTAAACCTGTCCAAACCTTGCATATTGCAAATAACCCAATTTTGACTTTTAAAATATTCCATATCTATCCATTCATGTTTTCAACCCTTTTATTTGGTCAAATTTTATGAGATATATATCATTGTTTTAATCATGCAATACTTTTTCAACCATTTTTCTTTGGTTAAAATACGTTCCAAGTCCTCATGCTCTTCGCATATTTAAAATTTAGTCCCTCTAATTTTATTTCAAGGAATATAGTTTCTCTATTGTTAAGATTTAAAAATATAAGTCTAATTGTTAATATTATCAAAACTCTCCTGTTTTTGTTAAATTCAAGTTCATTAAAACTTCAATTTTTTTTGTTACATAGCTACTAATTGAGTTTTTTAATTTCACCCTTAATTAAAGTAGCTAAATTTTTAAAAGAAAATGAAATGTGATGAATGTTTTAAAAAATGAAAAGCTAAAATTAATTTTTTTAATTTTTTTAATGATTTTTTGATTTAACAGAAGAGAGTGAGTTTTATTCCACAAGAAGAAGGTGAAATCCATTTAGCAAATCAATTGTAGCAGCCGAATTTGGAGTCCGCATCAAAATCCAGCAATTCAGCCCCAATACAAGTTTTCTTTCTAAATAATTTATTATTTATGATTTCTTTTTCTTTTTTATATAATCACATATATTTCATATGTTTTACGGTTTAAGTCCAATTCTATTCGGTGAGGTGGCATTCAGGTAAAGCCCTCCCAACAATATCAATTATAGTGTTCGCACTTGATCTATATACGTAGAGAAAAAATTTAATTTTTCTTCCAAGTGGTTGGTAAGATAGATAGTTAAATATGGATTGTAAATACTGAAATTTCAAGTTAGATTTATTGAATATCATATCTTAAAGGTGGCTGTATGATTTTGTTTTGGGTTAAATTTTGCTAGTAATCTTTATATTATGCGTAAGTTGTGTTTGGTTATTTTTAGATCCTTTACTTTTTCAAATTTTATAATTTCGTTTATGATTAAATCATAGATTATAATTCATTAAGTTAAGATAAGCTATGTGACAAACATATTATTATATGTACAAGGGTGAAGCTAAACAAATTTTTATGGAGGGACTAGAATTAAGTTGTATATTTTTATGAGAGCTAAAATACAATTTTACTATTTTTAAAGCTTATATCTTTCTAATTTTTTAAAGGACAATCAAATTTTTATTTTTTTTTGGAGGACCAAAGTGTAATTTTACCATGTACCAATTAAAAATTTTAGAAACCTTAAAGGACTAAAAATGAAATTTGTCATTTTAAGGGTTAGGGGTCCGTGCCAACCCCCTAGTGTCGTCTCTGCACATGTATAATGCCATAACCACTTGTTATTTTTTTTATATTACTTTAAAAAAAAGTTAGTTAATAAATTTAAAGATTGTTATTTGCGTCAAGATTGAATTTTCAAAATTAGAAAAATATATGGACTAAGAATGATCCAGTTAGACAACATTGACTAAACCTACAACTTTACTAATAGTACAAGACTAACAACAGCATTTAACCAAATAGATTTAAATATTATCGTTTGGGCCAGGACTGAAATTTCACAATTCAAAAAGTACAAGGACTAAAATTAATCAATTTAAAAAATATAAGTACTAAAATGACTAAATTAAAGTACAAGAACTAAATTCATAAATTGTGCAGTACAAACACTAATAGCATAATTTGAACCTTTTTAATTACAAAATAAATCCACAAATGTAATTATAAGTAATACAAATTTAAATAACTATCACCAGAATTAATCATTACAAACATAAGTTTATTCTTAAAAAACACGAGATCAATTAAAATATAGCTAAACTTATACCAAAAATAAATATGAATAGACATACACACGGTAATACCTAATCCAAAAGAATTTGCACATAATGAGGCTTAAATCAAAATGAGATTTGTTTTTTATATTTGTTATTAGCTTTTTTTCTTTTTTTAAATTTTAATAATACAAAGAAAATACAATTACAAATATATATATTTATTGTACAAGTATATTTATAGACCAACTACAATTCTAACTAATACAATGCATAATGGATGAAATGTTATAACTTAGAAACAAATTTTAAAATAAAACTTTATTAACCAGAATCTATCATCAAGAATAAAATTACATGCGAAAGCGTATCTGAATCCATTCATTTTTTTGAATCTTTAATATTCTGGTTTCGATTTTCCAAATTAGCACACAAGTAATTCAGAGAAATGGACTCTATTTTCTAAAGATGTGATATTAGAAAAGCTACATATGTGTAATTTGGGGACCATAATCCTAATATATAACATTTGCACATTAACCTAATTTCTAATCAGCCCATCATTAATTAGAAATTAGTAACAGAGTATCTACACATCTTTGGCTTATACTTTATTTAGGGATAAATTTTAAAACTATACATGAACTTTAGTCTAATGTGCAATTTTGCACATGTACTTTGATTTTATGCAATGTTATAGGCCAATTTTGGGCCAGTTCACATCACACAAAGCCCAAATACAAAATAACCCACCTAAATACCAACTAACCCATTAAACCCCAATACCCGGTTGACCCATTACAAAACCCAATTATCCCTTAACCCATCAACCCACAACCCAATTCATTACCCAAATCATTAAACCCATTTACAACTTACCCAACAGACCCATTTTATACCCACAGCCCAATTAAACCTACCCAAGCCCAAACATAAAAGGCCCAAATCCCTGACCCAGATTTTGACTTAGGGTTTCAGTTTTTGAAACCCTAACCTATTTAGCACCGAATTAGCCTCCCCACCCAACCACTCCTCTGGCCACCAGCCACCTGCCCACTGCAGCACCGCCCCATCACATCCACCACCCTCTACACCTGCAAGACAGTAAAGAGAAGAGACAGAAATAGCAGAGAAAGAAAGAAGCTTGTAAAAAAATAGGCTATAAAAGCCGAATGTAAAAACTAATGGGAGGGATTTTTTTGGCTATCAATACAAAGAGGATTTTTATTTTTTGCATCAATACTAGTAGATCAAATACAAAAACAATTCCCAAATACCAAAACAGTGCAATATCTTCGAATCAAATCAAACCATAAGGTGAATCTACTATTTTTTTTTTCTATTTTTGTTCATTTTCGAATCTTTTTTTTCTTTCCTATCTAAATACATAAAAAGAAATAAAAATAACATTTTTAAAACATTAAAAAAAAGGAGCTTTTTACCTTTTTCGGCCACCGTGTACGGTGGCCGGCGCCAGCGACGGACGGCGGCCGTTGATCGGCCGGTGACCGGCCCCCTGGCCAGATTTCCCTCCCTTCTCCCTCCTCCCTTCTCTTTCTTCCTCTTCCTTCTTTTCTTTTTTTTCTTTCCACTCTTCACAAATGAATTTTTTTCTGAAATTGGGCCTATTTATTGCCCTCCGAAACGACGTCGTTTTGGGGCTGTACTTAAGCCCCAAAACGACGTCGTTTCACCTTGCCCGACCCGTTCAACCCGAACCCACTTCAGGATCCGCGTTTTTTTAACTCAATGGTATATTTATGCAATTGGTCCTTCCGCAATTTTATTTTTCGCAATCGAGTTATCTTTGGATTACAGATCAGCCCTGAAATTTAATCGATTTTATAAATTGGTCCCTTTCAATGCGCAGCGTTTTAATAACTGGGAATATTGTGCTTTTGATCCCCCTTAGTGTTGCCCGTGTTCTAATAAGTCCTTCTCTTTGTTTTTATTTTTAAAATTGCCCCAAAACTTTGTTTTTGTTTTAAATTTAGTCCTTTCTTCAGATTTAAGTTTATATTCGTACTGTCTTTGTTTTCTTTTTTTATATATTATTACTGTTATTTTTATTCCTCTTATATTTATTACTAATATATTATTATAGTTACCACTATATATGTATTACGTATATATTTTTATAATGTATCTATGTAATATAATTACTAAGTTTTTTTAACATTAATAGTATTTATATTTGTATATTATGTAAGTGTTCTAATACTATATCATATATACACATGCATTTTTCATATTAATATATATATGTTTTTAATATTATATTATTACGTATATGTTTTAATATTATTAGCTATCTATCTTTCATACTATTTTATGTACATTTCTAATACCATCATATATTATAACATCATTATTATATATATATGTACGTATCTATATAGCGTACGAATAGTGTTTTTTATTATCATTTCTAATATAAATATATATATCATATAGGTTTATATACATATCATACATGTTTCATTATTTTTATTTTTATTAGTTATATAAATATTATTACTATTTTATGTATATATTTTTATCTTTATTACTATTGTTGTTAATCTTAGTATATGTTTTATATATGTACGTATATATCTCTAGTATATATATATAATTATATATCCATGTAGTATTGTAATAGGTTTTTTTTTGTTTTTCAATATGTATATATTATGTAAATATTTTGATGTTATATTATATATGTATTTTTTATATATTATGTATACATATATTTTTAATATTATTAGTTTTTTTTATATATACTATTCTATGTACATATTTCCATATCACCTTATATATATTCCTAGATACTATTATATGTATATGCATATTTTTATTACCATATTGTGTGTATATTATTATTACATTTATTTTATTCCTACTATATTTATTATTAATATTAGTACATATATTCTATCGTTTTTGTATACATTTTTTATGTATAGTATTATTTTCATATATCCTTATAGTTATTACTATACTTATTATTTTATTCTAATGTTATTATGTATTCATATATATACGTGTATTTATATAGTATTATCAATGTATATAAATTTCTTTATGTTATTAGTATTTATAATGTACTTTGTACATATTCATTATATATTATTTAGGTATGCATTATGCGTGTATTTTAGTGTTACTATGTACATACATCTTTCAAGATTTAATTTTTTTATACATCATGTATATATTGACAATATAAGTAGTATATATATATTTTGACTATTTCATGTATATATTTCAAATATTATGTATAGTATATTTCTGACACTACTACTATTCACATGTATATATATTTTGGCGTGCATATTCTTAATACCATTATTATTATATATATTCATTATTTTCTCGTATTTGATACTATTATTACATTTAATCTCCATGCATTGTTGTTGTTTTTTTTATTATTGTCATATTCGTTATTTGCTTCCATATATTTCTGGCTCTTTTGTTCATTTTTATTTCACATCAATTTGCTTTGTATTATTTCGAAAATCTTATCCATGTTTTCTTAATTAATTTCAATAATCAAGGCAACGTACCGGTTTAATATTAAGTCATAGATTTCATCGCTATGTTGGGTGAACATCAATCGACTCATGTTAAAACGGTATGTCCTTCTCAAAACCCAAAAAAATTGAAAATTCTTGTGTTTCAATCAGATCACGGTTAAATCTTACATTGAACTCGTATTTTTGAAAATCAAGACAACATGTGTTTTACTAGATACCAATTTTGGGAGTCGCGAGGGTGCTAATACCTTCCTCGCGCATAACCGACTCTCGAACCCTACTTTTTTCTCTGGATTTTCACGTAGACCTAAATTCAGCCTTCTTTTTGTTTTAAAAATAAATTCATTAGGTGTCCGATCACACCTATAAAAAGGATCGGTGGCGACTCCCTTTTATTTCAAAATCAAACTTTAGTTTTTAAGTTTTCACTGAATCGCCACAATTAGTGACCAAGCTAAATTTTTACGTCGCTACAGCTAGCGACTCCACTGGGGAGACTTTTTGATAGTCGAATCGAGTTAAGCATGTGTTGTCAAAATTTGCAAAAATTCCTTGCTCAAAAACATATTTAGTCGTGATCCTTAAAATTTTAAATTTCGAAAAATCATTTGTATCTTGTTGTAAATATTTTCCTAACTTGTTTATCTTCCGTTTTTCAGCTCTACATTTTTACGATTCTAATTTTTAGTTTTAAATAAAGCGAAAGGGTTTGTGAGTTTCTCCCCACACACCGTGCACGTGCATCTTTGCATAACACGAGCTTTATACCTGGGCTCCGTCCGTTTAAGTGAAAGTAAACGCTATGCCTTCGTGAGTTAACTCGTCCCTCCGCACAAGCTAGTGAATACTTTCGGGTTACATATGACTTATGCTTTCGTAAGTTAACTTGTCCCTCCGCATAGGCATAAGTAAATGTAATCCCTCGAATTGAACTCGTGAGCCTGTGATGGGCTACTAATCTTAGTAGATGACAGTACGGACAATTCGAGTACCCTCTAGAACCGAAATTGCATATTGTGAACCATAGGAGCCACCGAATTAGGTCCATACCGAACCTCCGTCCGTTAATAGTCACCAAAATAAATACATGGGAGAAACGCCTCTTACCTTTTATTTCTTTGACATTTACACTTTCTATTTTGATTTTCCGTGATTCATATTTGTTGTACTAACCAAGATATTTGTCTGTGTTCTTATTTTACATCATGCATTATAGGCATTATACTAGGAAGGTGTTGACTAGAGATTGGTTGCCACAAACGGGTTTCTAATGTAAGAGTCAATTATACAAACAACCGAGAAGAATGATGTGGTTTGGGACTGGTCTCTAAAAACTCAAAAAGAAAAAGGGGATAGTCTAGTGAAAGGATGTATTGCCAATCTGCCCGAGCACGTAACTGTGAATGTTCGCCAGAATAGCCTTGAAGATTTGGTACGGGTTTGGAATCAGTGGGACTCGGACACTAGGGGTATCTTCACTGAAAGATATGGGGACATAGCCAACTTGATTGCTGTCAACGTAGACGAACGATTGATCCAAGCCATGGTCAGATTTTGGGATTCGGCTTACCAATGTTTTACCTTCAATCAAGAAGATATGACTCCAACTATAGAGGAGTACATTGCTTTGCTTCACATTGAAAATGCGTAATTCTATAAAGTATATGTGAAGGAGCCTAAACCGATGACCTTCAAGAAAAAGTTAGTAAGATTGACAGACATGACTGATGCATGGGCCAAAAAACAGATAAAGAAGAAGAATGAAACCATTTACGTCCCATTGTCTTCCCTACGAGATTTGGTTTTGAACCATCCCGACATGTTGAAAAAAGTGAATCTATTTGCTTTGGCCATTTACGGTTTGATCATCTTCCTGAAAGTCCTTGGACACATAGAAGTTGCGGTGGTGGATTTCTTCGAAAGATTAAAACAAGAAATCAACCTTGTCCCGACTATCTTGGCCGAAACCTTCAGATCCTTAAACAGTTGTAGGAAAATGGGGAAAGGACGCTCTATCGGATGCGCGCAGTTACTAAATGTCTGGATTTTGAGCCATTTCTGGAAAGTAGAGCGCACACCGTACCACATGTTTTCAAAAATTTTCGCCCCGTTGAAAGCCTATATTGAGAGAGAATGGCCAAAGGATGTCACTGAAAAACATTGGGTTTCAGTTTTTTAGAACCTTCGAGCTGAAGATGTAACTTGGAGAGCACCGTAGATCCGCCCTTCGGTTCTGTTATACAAGGTTGGAAATCAAGATTGGATACCACTACTCGGGCTATGGGGAGGAGTTGGATATGCCCCGCTATTAGTGCAAAGGTAATTTTCTTCGCGACAATTCATACCCGTCACTGGAGGATTAGCACAGTCCGAGTTCGCTTTTGCGAGTGAAAGCTATATGAAGAGGGTCCGAGACACTGCAAAGTCTTGAAAGAAAATTCATCTGATGGAATTGGCTCTATATGCTGATACCCTCACCCAAGATTACGACATCTAGAGGAAGCAACGGGTGAATAGTCAGCAAATCTCGTCAACGAACTACACCGTCCAGAATCTTTTCTCGGAGGAAATGCCGTATGAGCTAGAAATGGCAAGACAAGAATTTGAACGAGAAAAGGCCAAGATGTTTTGGGACCTTAGTGCTCTTCAAGAGGAAAACTACCAACTGAAGATCGATGTTCAGATTGAAAAATCCAGAATCGGAAAAGTACAAAAAGAAGCTGAAGTCGTAAGAAATGACTTAAGAGATCTCCATCTGGAAAATAAGAAGTTAAGAGGCATAATAAAGAATAGTGAGCTGGGCAAGTCGTCGGCAGAATGGAAAGAAAAAATAAGCAACATCAAAGGTGGGATGGAATTCTGGAAAGGAAAAGCGAATAAAGAAGAAGAAAAGGTTGCACAGGCTATGATGGAGCTAAGGAAGAAGAACGCTGACTATGAAGCTGTGTCTGCCGAGGTAATGACTAGTCGATCTAAACGTCAAGAACTAAAAGAGAGGAAACGAGAGTTAAAAGGCATGCTGCAAGATCGTCAACAACAGCTAGATACTCTCTTGAAGGCTTTGGAAGAAAAGAATAGTCAATATGATAGAGACATTCGTGCTTACGAAGAGGGCCTCCAAGAAAAAGAAATGCAACTTAGCTTTTTGATAAATAAAATTCGTGGGGTAGCCATGAACGTGGTACAATTATCGGAAGAAGCTGAAATTCTCATTTGCCAATTCCCACCAAGTCGAAGATCGAACATATCAGAATTCTTAGCACGAGTAAAGAAATATGGCGATATAGCTAGGAAGTTTGTGTAATAGCTGAATCGAAAATGGAAAAATGCTTTGTAATGAACTCTTTTGATGAATAAAATGCCTAAATAGAGGCTATCTTGAAATCAACACCAACTTCTTGTATTTCTTTCATGACTAACATTCATTTGACATTTATGCATTCATTCATCCATTCATTCATTCATTGCATATCTCATAATTGTTCGCTGAGGTTAAAACATAAATTCGCAGTTGTAATACCATTAGACTGGAACCATATCATTCGTATAGAACGCGTCGACAAGCTAGGGCAATGGAGGCTAAATTCAATGAAAGAATTGAAAGGATGGAAAGAGTTCAGAGGGTATTACAAGAGTAGTTGGCCAAGTCACAGTAAGAGACAAGAGACTTAATGGTGAGATCTCGAGAAGAATCACTCGAACAAAGGAACCAAATGGCCAAGATGATGGAAATGATGTCAGCTCTAGTAAAAGGAAAGGGACCTTAACCCTGATGTTGTGGAACCACAGTCAAGGGCTAATCACGATCAGGATCCGTCCTATCCGCCAGGATTTACTCCACTGCACGCCCACGCAACACAAAGAGGGTACACTCAATGGGAACCTACAGGCCTGGAGCAACGACCTGCCCCACCTGCTAATCTAGGGCAAGGAATATTCGTATCAAACCTGGGGGCTAGTCTTGCTGATCCACTCGTTCCAGATTTGGACGATCCAGCAATGATAGCCAGGTTGAAATTGAATAATCACGATGTAAATGAGAAATATAGGAGCCTAGAGGAAAGACTCAAAGCAATAGAAGGCACTGAAGTCTTCTCCGCACTAGGTGCAAAAGAACTCAGTTTGGTACCCGACCTAGTTTTGCCTCCAAAGTTCAAGGTGCCTGATTTTGAAAAGTACGATGGGACAAGATGCCCAAAAGCGCATCTCGTCATGTTCTACCGAAAGATGACCGGCTATGTGAACGAAGATAAGCTAATCATACATTACTTTCAAGATAGTCTAGTAGGGTCGGCTCTTCGGTGGTATAACCAGCTTAGTAGGGAAAAGATCCGATCTTGGAAGGACTTGGCATCAGCATTCTGTGAGCAGTACAAACATGTATCGGATATGGTGCCTGATCGAATGACTCTACAAATGATGGAGAAGAAACCAATAGAAACCCTTAGACAGTATGCGCAAAGGTGGAGAGATGTCTCGGCCCAAGTGGAGCCTCCACTGACTAAGACTGAGATAATGGTCCTTTTTATCAACACGTTGAAAGCTCCATTCTATGACAAGTTAGTAGGAAGTGCCACAAAAGACTTTGCGGATATTGTGATATTCGGGGAACTTATTGAAAATGCCATAAAGAGTGGAATGATGGAAGGTTCTGACAGTTCAAGAAGGACAGCACCCGTAAAGAAAAGAGAGCCAGGAACCCATATGGTAGGAATAGGAAGTCGTTATACCCCTAATCCATATCCAAACCCACCATGACCTCGAAATTATCCACCCCCGAATTTCTATTATCTCCCTCAAACCCTTTATTACCAAGCACCACCTCCTTCCTACCCCGTATACGCCACGAACAATCAAAGACTTGTCACCACATTCCCACAAAACACTGTACCTGCTCAAAGCCTACCTAAAAATGAACCAAGACCCGCAAGGTCCAATCCCGAGAGACCGTAATTTACTCCTATCCATGTGTCGTATAGGGAATTATACCTAAAAATTTTGGAGAAACAACTAACATCTCCCCATTACATGGCACCCCTTAAACCTCTATACCCGAAACGATACGATCCAAATGCTAGTTGTGCATACCATGCCGGGAACCAGAGGCATTCTACGGAGAATTGCCTTGCCTTCAAAAGGAGAGTTCAAGAACTCATCGATGCAGGCATTCTACGATTTGATGGTATTGGCGGCACGACCAGGAACCCATTCCCAAATTACACCTAAAGGAATGTGAGCACAGTGGGAGAAGAGGACAAACGGTAAAGTAGAAGAAGGGTTTCTGAAATAAGAACGTCTCTACAGAAAATTTGGAAGGTACTGGTTAAGAAGGGATTACTCTGTCACCCCGACAGAAATTTCAGAGAAGGAAGTCAAGATTTTTGCGATTTCCATGGAATTATAGGGCACGACATTCAGTCATGTGAGGAATTTAAAAGGTTACTTCAAAACATGATTGATAATAAGGAGATTGAGATCTTTTATAAAGGCGAAGAGGCTGATAGAGGAGAAATATGCACCTCTAACCATCAATCGTCAGGTTTCCCGTATAGCACCGACCTACTGTTAATAATCTATTACGACACGAAGAAGGAGTCAATGAAGCTAAAATTGATAATCGATGTGCCATCTCTTTTCCCCTACAAGGACAATAAAGCAGTACCATAGAAATACAACGTCAATATCGTCACACCTGAAGATAAAAAACCCAAAGCCATAACTGGAAGTGTTGGGGAAGTAGGTCATTTCACTCGTAGTGGAAGATGATATTCCAAAGAGATAGAGCCGACAAAGGAGAATAATGACTTGAAATAGAAAGGAAAAGCACCAATGCATGTGACCAAAGATGAGCATGAAACTGTATCTGAGCAATAAGCTAAAAAGCCTGTGGACAAGGAGGAAGCACAAGAATTCTTAAAATTTATCAAGCACAGTGAGTACAACGTGGTGGAATAATTGAGTAAGCAGCCAGCATGAATCTCGGTATTATCTCTCCTGTTAAATTCAGAGCCACACCAGAACGCCTTGTTAAAGGTGTTGAATCAAGCTTACGTGGCAAATAATATATCCGTTGAGAAGCTTAACAGATGGGTGAAGAACCTAAACGCGGATAATTTCATTTCTTTTACTGATGATGAAATACAACCCAATGGTAGAGGCTCCGTGAAAGCATTGCATATCACAACCCGCTGCAAGGGTTATATAATACCGAACGTACTCATCGACAATGGATCGGTACTCAATGTCATGCCTTTGGCCACATTTTCCAGGATTCCGATGGATTTGTCCTATCTAAGACCTTGCCATTCCACAGTAAGGGCATTCGATGGGACAAGACATGAAGTCATGGAAAAAATCGAGATCCCCTTAGAAGTGGGTCCCTACATATATGATGTCGAGTTCCAGGTCATGGACATTACACCATCATACAATTGCCTTTTGAGAAGACCTTGGATCCATTCCGCTGGAGCAGTCCCATCATCCCTCCATCAAAAGGTGAAATTTATCATGGATGGCTATTTGGTCACTGTCGAGGGAGAACAAGATATTGTAGCATCTATTTCTACCGACGCACCATACATTGAAGTAAGTAAAGATGCTATAGAATGTTCCTTCCGATCCGTTGAATTTGTCAATGCCATATTCGTCGCTGAGGGAAACAGAATTCCCGTACCAAAACTGTCAAGAAATACCATAATAGGTAGCAAATTAACTGTAGGAAGAGGAGCCCGAGCAAGAAAAGGTTTGGGAAGGTACCTACAAGGAATAGTTAGGGCCCTAAAGTTGGTACATCACAAAGCTCGATACGGTTTAGGGTTCCAACCAGATGTGCGTCAAAGAAGAAAACAGTGGAAGAAAGATCAGGAAAGAAGGATCGCAAGAACCCTAGGCCAAGAAACAGAATATGAGCCCATAACGTACCCTTCTTTGTCAAAAACATTTACATCTGCAGGAATGAGATACCCCAAGTAAGACAATTCACGAAGCACACTGTTAATTATTGAAAGGGGTCTTCAGAATGTCAATATAAATGTCATTGACAAAGGAAGTGATGCAATTAAGGATGTTTCAACGATACGCCCTTGTCCTCCTGGATTTGTTCTGAACAATTGGACTGTTGTAGAGCTCCTTGTAGTTTCTAAATCTTTTCCAAAGTAATGCTCAATATTTAACACTATTCTTTTTGTGTGTCCCTAAGTAAATAGATGGATTCTTTTGTAAGAGCTTATGATTCGTTCTTTATCATTTAAATGAACATCAATGAAGATGCATTTTGTCACGATCTTTTGCATTATCACTAATTTCGTAATCATTTCCTCATTTCATTTCCTTACATTTGCCTAATGCCATGTCATAACATTCCGCTTGTTGGTTTCAATACTTTGATACTCCTCTATAGTTTCCTTTTCCATTCAACTTGCAGGTGCTCAGATATCAACCACATGAACAAACCCGTTACGAGTCTTGAAATCGATTTTGAGAAGGATATTTGTTTAGGAGAATTTGAAGCCGAAGAAAATACTGAAGACTATGTCTCATCTCATGACTTGCTAAGAATGGTGGAACAAGAGGATAAACAGATTTTGCCTCATCAAGAATCTGTTGAAACGATAAATTTGGGAACTGAAGAAAGGAAGCAAGAAGTGAAGATTGGGACCTCTATTTCAGGGGATACCAGGCATAATTTGATTGCTTTGCTCCGCGAGTACAAAGATATATTTGCATGGTCATATCAGGACATGCCAGGATTGGTTGAAGATGTAGTGGTCCATAAGCTCCCATTAAAGCCAGAATGCAAACCCATTCAACAAAAGCTAAGACGAATGAGACCTGAAATGCTGTTAAAAATAAAAGAAGAAGTCAAGAAGTAATTTGATGCTAGCTTCCTACAAGCCTCCAAATATCCAGAGTGGGTAGCTAACATAGTCCCGGTACCAAAGAAAGACGGTAAAGTACGAATGTGCATGGATTATCGTGACCTGAATCGAGCAAGTCCTAAAGATAATTTTTCCTTGCCACACATTGATACGTTGGTGGATAACAAGCAAAGCATTCATTATTTTTCTTCATGGATGGATTCTCGGGGTATAATCAGATCAAGATGGCCCTTGAGGATATGGAGAAAACTACATTCGTAACAATGTGGGGAACTTTCTGCTACAAGGTGATGCCATTTGGGTTAAAGAATGCTGGGGCAACATATCAGAGGGCTATGGTGACGTTATTTCATGACATGATGCATAAAGAAATAGAGGTCTACGTTGACGATATGACTACTAAATCCCGAGGGGAAGAAGAGTATGTAGTGAACCTCAAGAAGTTGTTCAGAAGGCTGAGTAAGTTTCGTCTAAAGCTTAATCTAGCCAAATGTACGTTTGGGGTTACCTCAGGAAAGTTGCTAGGCTTCATTGTCAGTGAAAGATGTATCGAAGTTGATCCAGATAAAGTAAAAGCCATTCAAGAGTTACCACCTCCGTGCACGCAAAAAGAAGTCAAAGGATTTTTAGGGAGGTTAAACTACATCGCTCGATTTATCGCTCAACTTACCAACTAATACGACCCAATCTTTCGGTTTCTTCGAAAACACAACCCGAGAGAATGGAATGAGGAATGCCAAGTGGCCTTTGATAAGATAAAATAATATTTGTCCAGTCCTCTAGTGCTAGTACCGCCAACTCCAGGAAGGCCATTAATATTGTATCTGACTGTGTTCGAAAATTCAATGGGTTGCGTACTGGGGCAACATGGTGAGTTAGGGAAAAAAGAAAAGGCAATCTACTACCTCAGCAAAAAGTTTACTGAATATGAGGCAAGGTATTCATCCATTGAGAAATACTGTTGCGTTCTGGTTTGGGTAGCTCGGAGACTCAGGCAATATATGTTGTATCATACGACATGGTTAATTTCAAAGCTGGATCCAATAAAGTACATGATGGAATCACCTGCACTCTCAAGAAGAATGGCACGATGGCAGATCCTGCTATCAGAATACAATATTGTCTATGTGAGCCAAAAGTAGATAAAAGGAAGCACAATAGCTGACTTCTTAGCAACTCGAACAATGGATGAATACGCCTGAGATTTGATTTTCCGGATGAAGACTTGATGTGCATTACAGAAAAAGAGTGCGAGTCACCAAAAGAAAATTCATGGAAAATGAGCTTTGATGGCGCATCGAATGCCTTAGGGTATGGGATTGGAGCAGTCTTGGTATCACTAGAAGGGAACCATTATCCATTCACTGCCAGGCTGAATTTCTTCTGTACCAACAACATAGCAGAATATGAGGCCTGTATCATGGGACTTCGTGCAGTAATTGAACGAAACATCAAAACTTTAGATGTATATGGAGACTCAGCGTTAGTAATTTACCAAATCCGTGGAGATTGGGAAGTGAGAGATTCGAAATTAGTTAAATACAGCAGTCTAGTGGCAGGACTGATCAAAGAATTCAAAGAAATAACTTTTAATTACTTCCCACGAGAAGAAAACCAATTGGCTGATGCCCTGGCCACTTTGGCTTCAATGTTCAAAGCAAACAAAGAAACAGAAATAATGCCTCTTCAAATGAGCATATATGAAGTCCCTGCACATTGTTTCAGCATTGAAAAAGAGCCAGACGGACGGCCATGGTTCTACGATATCTTAGAATATGTCAAGAATCAAAAGTATCCCGAACAATCAAATGAGAATGACAAAAAAACAATCAGAAGAATGTCAGTGGGATTTGTTCTTGATGGGGACATCTTGTACAAAAGAGGAAAAGATCAAGTGCTCTTGAGATGCGTGGATGCTGTTGAGGCCAGAAAAAATATTTGAAGATGTCCATGAAGGAATTTGTGGGACACATGTCAATGGTTTCACTATGGCCAGGAAGATTATGAGACTCGGCTATTACTGGCTGACGATGGAAAGTGACTGCATTAGTTTTGCACGGAAATGCCACAAATGTCAAATTTATGACGATAAAATTCATGTAGCCCCTTAGCCCTTTCATGTCATGACTTCTCCGTGGCCTTTTTCTATGTGAGGCATGGATATTATAGGGCCAATTTCCTCAAAAGCTTCTAATGGACACCGATTCATTTTTGTGGTCATTGATTACTTCACAAAATGGATAGAAGCCGCTTCGTTTGCCAAAGTGACAAAGACTGCAGTTTGTAAGTTTTTGAAAAAGGAAATCATTTGTCGATATGGTTTACCTGAAAGAATCATTTCAGATACTGCCATGAACCTGAATAACAAGACGATGAAAGAAGTGTGTGAACAATTTCAAATAAAGCATCATAACTCATCACCCTATCGCCCGAAAATGAACGGAGCTGTTGAAGCAGCCAACAAGAATATTAAGAAGATTATTGGAAAAATGACCGAGACATATAAAGACTGGCACGAGAAGCTACCATTTGCTTTGTATGCATATCGCACATCTGTGCGAACATCTACGGACGCAACCCCTTTCTCTTTGATCTATGGAATGGAAGTTGTGCTACCTATCGATGTTGAGATCCCCTCTCTACGAGTTTTAATGGAGTCGAAACTAGAGGAAGCAGAATGGGTTCGAGCTCGATATGACAAGTTAAATCTTATCGAAGAAAAACGCATAAAGGCAATCTGTCATGGGCAGATGTATCAAAAGAGAATGATTGCGGCTCATGATAAAAAATACGACCAAGAGAATTCCACGAAGGTGAACTTCTACTGAGAAAGATCCTACCAATACAAAAAGACCTGCGAGGAAAATGGGCACCAAATTGGGAAAGACCATACGTCGTAAAGAAGGCTTTCTCAGGCGGAGCTTTGATTCTCATCGAGATGGATGGGAAGGAGTTACCGAATCCAATAAATTCAGATGTTGTGAAGAAATATTATACTTAAAAAAGGAAAATCAAGATGAAAACTCGAAAAGGGCATCTAAAAGAAAAAGGGGATCAAGGTGAAAACCCAAAAAGGGTATCTTGAATAACACAAAACATTAGGATGAAAACCCAAAAGGTCATTCTAATGAAGCAAACCCGGGCTTTAAAAAAATGCGTTTAGAACGGTGGGTCAAACAGCGAGACTACAGTATTTGAAGCATTTCTGAAAGCTCAAAATCTGCTACACAAAAGGCCATACTCGAAAAGATTCTTGATAAGGAACGTGGAGAGTTCATGCGTTGAATATCTAGAGCATTTGTATTTGTTGAATGCGATCCCTTTTATCTTTATGACATTTTTTTTACTATCATTGATTAACCTTCTTTGTCTGCTACATTGGAAATAAATAAATGTGAAGTACCCTTTTTGTCCCTACCTGACCATTTTCATGCATCTCATTATAAGGTTTATTTACTTGATAAATAGTGAAATGACATACTCCAAACAAAAGAAATGTTAAGCATTACCTGGATAAAAATTCGATAAGTACAAGAGCCTCAAAGCAAAGATTGTAACACCCCAAACACGGCCCAGACGTTACGGCCGAATCCGGCGTGTCACATTGAAGTGTTTTTCGAAAACCATGTTTTCATTGAAAACCTTTCTTGATGTTTAGAAACTTTTACCGTTTAAACTTGTATAAAACCTTAGCCTTATTTTTTTCCAAAACGTGATTCATTGTAACAATCAAAACATTGTTAACAACCTTGTAAAATCTTATGGGAAACTTTGAAAACTTATAAACCTTTGTAGTGGCAGAAACATGTTATTTTAAAAACAATTAAGTATCGAGAAATCAAACCTTCTCTGTTATGGCTTAAAGTGAATGGAAGCTGTGCACCAGGTAGGAAGCCAGAAAAGAGGTGGTGAGTCTATTGGACTGCTTAAGTACCAAGCTCTTCATGGATCCAATCTTAGACATGCACACATCCATTGCCACACTTAAAGCATATTGCTTGTCCACGAACAACAAATTAAGTTTAAGTCTATTTAAAATATTTATTTCCTTTGAAAACATTTACGTTGCGGAAGCTTTACTCGATAATCGTGATATTTTGAAAATAAGTAACTTTTATAAAACACGCCCTAGAGCTAACCAATTTAATAACCCAAAATATTAAAAATAATAAAAAGAGCGGCCCTATTACAACTTAAACCAGAATAAAAATAATCAAAATAATAAATGCGAAACTTATTTTAAAGAAAACAGAAACTTAATCTTCGTGGCCACTCTGAATCCCGCCCAGCTCTAAGTCCACCAACTAGGGCTCACCTGCAATGATGGAAGAGAAAGGGGGTGAGTTTGGAAAACTCAGTGTGTAAAGTATCCCAACTAGAGCCCAAATCAGTTTAAGCTTTACTAGGCCTAAGCCCCATTCAGAAATCAGTGTTAACTAGGCCTTAGCCCATATCAGTATTAATCTAGGCCATAGCCCCTTACAGTAATAGAGTATACTGGGCCTAGCCCATATCAGTATCAATCTGGGCCATAGCTCTATACAAGTCGAGATATATTGGGCCTTGCCCATATTAACACAGTTGGGCCCATTTCAATACAATCTCATATGATTAATGCATGAAAACCCCATCCAACCCTGCACTTCCCTCCGTCCATCCCTACACTTCCTGTGGGAAATAAATCACCCACGCCATCCCTACACTTACATTGTTAGCACCGGTTGCGACACTAACTATAATCCGCAGCAAAGCTGCTTATATCAGAATACGTGGCACAGCCACCAGAACAGGTTCTTCCTCCATAACAAAACCCAATCCCATGCAACAGATATACATGTCATGGCATACAACAAACATAATCAGCATATCATGTATTTCAGTCAAACTTAACCCTAGGGGTATAACAATCATTTTGCACCTAGGGGTAAAACGGTAATTTTTATACTTAGGTGTAGTTTAATAAAATTTACTATTCTAGAGTTTACATACATATTCTAACCATTAACACATTAACAGAAACACTTACCGAGTGTTTTTATCGAATTGGGCCCGTTGGCCCACTAACCTGTTTTTGGCCCATTAAGCCCAAATATACCGAAGTGCACGAAATCATGCACTTTGCAGTCTAAACATAGCAGCTTACCAAAAACATTAATCGATTTACCTCACGAGCATTCGCACACTCGCAAATCTACAAAATACCGATTTTCGACATATCGACTTTTCGGCTTTTGCCGATCTAGACTATGAAAGGGTGTCAGTTACACACCTATTTTTCGACGAAATGCTAACGAGATCTCCCCCCACAATTAACCTTGTTGATCTTTAACTACTAGATCTAGATCTCGACCGCTTTGAACCTGTTGATCTTACTAGCCTCCAAATAGATCTTGATCGCTAGCCTTCGATGCGCTCATATAAAAAAACCGAATGAAAAATACTTAATTTTAATCTTGGCAAAAATCGATAGTCTCCCTAAAGTATTTAGGGGTTTTCAGCTTATCCTCGAATTACTAAATAAAGAAAAAATAAGATCTAAATGCTTACCACCAAAGACGTTCTTGTCAGAAGCGTTTCCAACACTTTTCAAATCTTAGATCCACTGTGAATCTATCTTAATCGCAAGTAGGAAATAGATCTAAAAATTAATTCCCGAATCACTAAAGTATGGATGCTTCGGATTTTAGTATAATGAAAAAGAGAAAATAGAAAAATAGAAAAGAGGAGATGACAATACAAATTCGGCTTTGAAGGAAATTAAAGAAGGAAGAGATGAGATAAAAGAAAAGAAAGAAAAGAAGAGTAGAAGAAGATAGGTTCGGTTATTATCGATGAAGGAAAGATGAACAAAAAGGGAATAATTCATAAAAGCCAAAATTAAAAGAACAAATACGGTACTAATGCTTATTAAAAATTCTTTCTAATTTCATATTCCCTTGCTTTGCTCCATGAATTAAGCATTTGAAATTCATCCAACCACCTAGCAGCCTTATCCACCGTTTGACCGCTTCAGCCTGCTGCCTGGGAAGAGTTTTGGTCCAACTCTACTACTCTGCCACATGCATGCAGGAAAAAGGGGCATCCGCGAGCTCAACAGCTCGAACCTGGGCCTTCCACACGCATAGGCATGCTGCTGGCCATTGCGTCGTAGCTTGCTCTTGGATATATGACAGTCGCAATTACCTTCAAACCTTATCTGCTGAAGTCTTGGTCCGCCTAAAAACAAAACAAAATAACGCTAGCACTTGGATTTGAACTCGTGCCCTCTCAGTCCCTTTAACGCGCTGCTGCCACTGCGCCCAAGGCGCTCGTTGTTTTAGGCTCTGCTTGCAACTTCTCTTAAACCTTATTTTATCGCAACCCGTTTACAAACCAAATCTCTCACGCGCATCGCGACTTGAACCCAGACACCTCCTCCGCCTTCCTAGCACACTTAGCCACTAGGCCAGATGCTTGCTTCTGAGATGAATTAGCCTGAACATTTAATAAGGCTTACCTGCGACAGCCCTTGGTTTTTCTAAAATAAAACCGACATTTGTGCACGCAGGGAATCGAACCCCTACTCCATTCCTACTGCTTAACACGCCTAACCACTAGGCCAGACTCCTCCTTATGTCCAATTTTAGCCTAACTTATTAATAAACCTTAATGCCCAGATCCCCTAAAGGACCAAAAATAATAATTTTTGGCTAGAATCTTGGACCGAATTTTTCCCACACTTTAAATACTTCTAAATTTATTTAAAAACTAAAATAATAATAATAATGACCATAATAATGAAAATTTCAAATACGATAATATATATATTTTTCCTAATAATAATAATTATAATTTCCATAAATCAATAAAAATAGATACAGTAAAATTTTCTAATAATATGTTACTTTTTAAACACTAAATTAACAACAATAATTTTATAAATATATTTGTATCTAATAATTATAATGATAATAATTTTCATAAAAATTAAAATATTAGTAATAACATAAATATTTTATCAATATATATATTTTAAACACTAGTAATATTCAAAACTTTTCAATATTCAGGTTTTCTTCTATCCGAATCCTAGACTCAAAGCCCAACTCTTCTAGGCCCAATTTTTGGGGTGTTACAACTCTATCCCCCTAAAAAAAATTCGTCCTCGAAATTTCCAACTATCAACTAACTGTATTACTCAAGTCAAATCACTATGCTACTATGCTACCGCTGCGCACTCTGATCTAAATAATTTTAATACGACCCAGAACATCTAATTACCGAAATAAAGAAACGTTTATCAAGCACGCATATAACTCGTAACACATATTCAAATAGAATAAACTTGGCAATCCCGAGCTTGAAGCTCCTTGGACCCACATCTAAGACATGCTCCTGTCTTCCTATGGCATTCACCCAGATGACGCCCGTTGCAGTCTTTGCAGGTTGGAAAGTTTGGTCGTGCCTTAACATGTTTCACAGAACGAGGCTCTGTTCTCTGAGAACTAAGATCCTTCCTCTTTTTACACTCCAAGCACCCTACTTGAAGCGTTTCCCTAATTTCCTTAATTTTAGTATCCAATACTTCCTCTACCACTTTCCTTACTAACTCAGCCAGTGCCTCAGTACCAAGCTCTGAGTTACCGCTAACCGAAGTTGGCAGACTTTTCTTACCCTCAGAATCTAAATCAATGCTCTACATTACCAGTACACATATCAAATAACTATAAAGATCTCAAAAATTTTTACTATTTATTCATATGTCTTATGCAGAGAGAGTATTTTAAAGTTTTTGTTTTTATAAAATCGTATCCTAGTCACGGTTTCAATCTTTTAGGGTTTTTAGTTCTACCCTATCTACAGTTTCATATCAAAAGGCTCGATTCTAACTATAGTATTATTTCAGTACATTACAGTATAGGAAAAAGAAGTACTTACAGACTTGGTACCGGGGATTCAGTGTGCTACTTCTTCAGAAATCAGAAATTCAAATTTATTCTTTGTGCACTTTGAAAATAAAATTTAAAAGAATTTTCTAAAATTTTCACAAAATCGATTTCAGTGTTTTTCCATGGAACTAGATTTCAAAATTTTATGAAAAAATGTTTGGACCCGATCCACAGCCGAGTTATTGCAACCTAGGCTCTGATACCACTAAATGTAACAACCCAAACCCGGCCCAGACGTTACGGCCAAATCCGGCGTGTCACATTGAAGTGTTTTTCGAAAACCATATTTTCATTGAAAACCCTTCTTGATGTTTAGAAACTTTTACCGTTTAAACTTGTATAAAACCTTAGTCTTATTTTTTTCCAAAACGTGATTCATTGTAACAATCAAAACATTGCTAACAACCTTGTAAAATCTTATGGGAAACTTTGAAAACTTATAAACCTTTATAGTGGCAGAAACATGTTATTTTAAAAACAATTAAGTATCGAGAAATCAAACCTTCTTTGTTATGGCTTAAAGTGAATGGAAGCTGTGCACCAGATAGGAAGCCAGAAAAGAGGTGGTGAGTCTATTGGACTGCTTAAGTACCAAGCTCTTCATGGATCCAATCCTAGACATACACACATCCATTGCCACACTTAAAGCACATTGCTTGTCCACGAACAACAAATTAAGTTTAAGTCTATTTAAAATATTTATTTCCTTTGAAAACATTTACGTTGCGGAAGCTTTGCTCGGTAATCGTGATATTTTGAAAATAAGTAACTTTTATAAAACACGCCCTAGAGCTAACCAAATTAATAACCCAAAATATTAAAAATAATAAAAAGAGCGGCCTTATTACAACTTAAACCAGAATAAAAATAATCAAAATAATAAATGCGAAACTTATTTTAAAAAAAACAGAAACTTAATCTTCGTGGCCACTCTGAATCCCGCCCAGCTCCAAGTCCACCAACTAGGGCTCACCTGCAATGATGGAAGAGAAAGGGGGTGAGTTTGGAAAACTCAGTGTGTAAAGTATCCCAACCAGAGCCCAAATCAGTTCAAGCTTTATTGGGCCTAAGCCCCATTCAGAAATCCGTGTTAACTGGGCCTTAGCCCATATCAATATTAATCTGGGCCATAGCCCCTTACAGTAACAGAGTATACTGGGCCTAGCCCATATCAGTATCAATCTGGGCCGTAGCCCTATACAAGTCGAGATATATTGGGCCTTGCCCATATTAACACAGTTGGGCCCATTTCAATACAGTCTCATATGATTAATGCATGATAACCCCATCCAACCCTGCACTTCCCTCTGTCCATCCCTACACTTCCTGTGGGGAATAAATCACCCACGCCATCCCTACACTTACAGTGTTAGCACTGGTTGCTGCACTAACTATAATCCGCAACAAAGCTGCTTATATCAGAATACGTGGCACAGCCACCAGAACGGGTTCTTCCTCCATAAAAAAACCCAACCCCATGCAACAGATATACATGTCATGACATACAACAAACATAATCAGAATATCATGCATTTCAGTCAAACTTAACCCTAGGGCTATAACGGTCATTTTGCTCCTAGGGGTAAAACGGTAATTTTCATACTTAGGTGTAGTTTAATAAAATTTACTATTCTAGAGTATACATACATATTCTAACCATTAACACATTAACAGAAACACTTACCGAGCGTTTTTATCGAATTGGGCCTGTTGGCCCACTAACCCGTTTTTGGCCCATTAAGCCCAAATATACCGAAGTGCACGAAATCATGCACTTTGCAGTCTAAACATAGCAACTTACCGAAAACATTAATCGATTTACCTCACGAGCATTCGCACACTCGCAAATCTACAAAATACAGGTTTTCGGCATTTCGGCTTTTCAGCTTTTGCCGATCTAAACTATGAAAGGGTGTCAATTACACACCTATTTTTTGACGAAACGCTAATGAGATCTCCCCCCACGATTAACCTTGTTGATCTTTAACTACTAGATCTAGATCTCGACCGCTTTAAACCTGTTGATCTTACTAGCCTCCAAATAGATCTTGATCGCTAGCCTTCGATGCGCTCATATAAAAAAACCGAATGAAAAATACTTAATTTTAATCTTGGCAAAAATCGATAGTCTCCCTAAAGTATTTAGGGGTTTTCAGCTTATCCTCGAATTACTAAATAAAGAAAAAATAAGATCTGAATGCTTACCACCAAAGACGTTCTTGTCAGAAGCGTTTCCAACACTTTTCAAATCTTAGATCCACTGTGAATCTATCTTAATCGCAAGTAGGAAATAGATCTAAAAATTAATTCCCGAATCACTAAAGTATGGATGCTTCGAATTTTAGTATAATGAAAAAGAGAAAATAGAAAAATAGAAAAGAGGAGATGACAATACAGATTCGGCTTTGAAGGAAGTTAAAGAAGGAAGAGATGAGACAAAAGAAAAGAAAGAAAAGAAGAGTAGAAGAAGATAGGTTCGGTTATTATCGATGAAGGAAAGATGAACAAAAAGGGAATAATTCATAAAAGCCAAAATTAAAAGAACAAATATGGTACTTAATGCTTATTAAAAATTCTTTCTAATTTCATATTCCCTTGCTTTGCTTCATGAATTAAGCATTTGAAATTCATCCAACCACCTAACAGCCTTATCCACCGTTTGACCGCTTCAGCCTGCTGCCTGGGAAGAGTTTTGGTCCAACTCTACTACTCTCCCACACGCATGCAGCAAAAAGGGGCATCCGCGCGCTCAACAGCTCGAACCTGGGCCTTCCACACGCATAGGCATGCTGTTGGCCACTGCGTCGACAAACCAAAATAACGGTAGCACCTGGATTCAAACTCGTGCCCTCTCAGTCCCTTCAACGCGCTGCTGCCACTGCGCCCAAGGCGCTCGTTAGGCTCTGCTTACGACTTATCTTAGACCTTATTTTATCGCAACCCGTTTACAAACCAAATGTCTCGTGCACATCGCGACTTGAACCCAGGCACCTCCTCTGCCCTCCTAGCACACTTAGCCACTAGGCCAGATGCTTGCTTCTGACATGAATTAGCCTGAACAATTAATAAGGCCTACCTGCGACAGCCCTTGGTTTTTCTAAAATAAAAACCCACATTTGCGCACGTAGGGAATCGAACCCCTGCTCCCTTCCTAGTGCTTAACACGCCTAACCACTAGGCCAGACTCCTCCTTGTGTCCAATTTTAGCCCAACTTATTAATAAGACTTAATGCTCAGATCCCCTAAAGGAGCAAAAATAATAATATTTTGCTAGAGTCTTGGACCGAATTTTTCCCACACTTTAAATACTTCTAAATTTATTTAAAAACTAAAATAATAATAATGACCATAATAATGAAAATTTCAAATACGATAATATATATATATTTTTCCTAATAATAATAATTATAATTTCCATAAATCAATAAAAATAGATACAGTAAAATTTTCTAATAATATGTTAATTTAAACACTAAATTAACAACAATAATTTTATAAATATATTTGTATCTAATAATTATAATGATAATAATTTTCATAAAAATTAAAATATTAGTAATAACATAAATATTTTATCAATTTATATATATATTTTTAAACACTAGTAATATTCAAAACTTCTCAATATTCAGGTTTTCTTCTATCCGAATCCCAGACTCAAAGCCCAACTCTTCTAGGCCCAATTTTCATGCATCTCATTATGAGGTTTATTTACTTGATAAATAGTGAAATGACATACTCCAAACAAAAGAAATGTTAAGCATTACCTGGATAAAAATTCGATAAGTACAAGAGCCTCAAAGCAAAGACAAAGTTCAACCAGGGGCAAAAGAGCGATATCTGAGAAACACAGATTACTCGTGAAACTTGTAGACGGGTACAAAGCATGAAGAGAAAATCAAGAGTCAAAGCAATGAACGCAGATCATCAAAAATCGTTACGAAAAGACATACGACAAACATGCCTAGGGCGCATAGCATAATCATGTAGGCATAAAGGCATTTAAGACAAACATGTGCATATCATGATGACATCATGCATGACATATACAGGTACTCCAATATAGCAACAAGATGTGATGATAGCTGTACTGGATCAAAGGAAAAGACACCTGAGCTCCACCAGATAACAGGTTTTGGTATTTTGATTTTTCAAAAATCAACTCATATTGCGAAAGGTGAGTTGAGCCTCAGGGCATGCTGAGGTAATTTCAATTTCTGTTTTTCAATTTCTGCTTTTCAAAAAAATCAACTCATATTGCGAGAGGTGAGTTGAGCCTTGGTTTATGCTGAGGTATTTCCAATTTCTGTTTTAATTCATGTTTTCAAAAATCAACTCATATTACGAGAAGTGAGTTGAGCCTTTTAATTTCGGTTTTTCAAAAATCAACTCATATTGCGAGAGGTGAGTTGAGCCTTTTAATGTCTATTTTTCAAAATCTACTTTTCAATTTATACTTTTCAAAAAATCAACTCATATTGCGAGAAGTGAGTTGAGCCTCGGGTCACATAACGAGGTATTTTCAAAACTTACTTTTCAAATTAAGTTTCAAAAAAATCAACTCATATAGCGAGAGGTGAGTTGAGCCTTGGCTCACGCGCTGAGCTATTTTCAATTTCTATTTTTTTAGTTTATGTTATTTAAAGAGTCTATTCATATTGCGATAAATGAGTTGAGCTCAAGATCACATGCCGAGTAAAGAATAAAGATTGAAGTTGATTGAAGACACCAGATTTGACTCATTGAAGTTGCAGTGGAGCAAGTCAAAGCTACAAGTCTCTACTCCCTGAAGTTGCAGTGAAGCTGATCGAGGATATCAGATCTTGCTGTTCTAAGATCAAAGCCACAAATCTCATATCCTTGAAGTTACATTAGAGAAGATTGAAGCTACAAGGCGTATATCAGAAGATGCAGTAGATTGAAGTTACAAGGCGTATATCAGAAGATGCAGTAGATTGAAGTTACAAGGCGTATATCAGAAGATACAGTAGATTGAAGTTACAAGGCGTAGAGACAGTAGATTGAAGTTACAAGGCGTATATCAGAAAATGCAGTAGATTGAAGTTACAAGGCGTATATCAGAAGATGCAGTAGATTGAAGCTACAAGGCGTATATCAGAATATGCAGTGGATTGAACCAAAGCTACAAGACACAGTAGACTGGAAAGAGACTGCCTAAACAAGAAGAGCACTAAAGAAGACAAGACTCGGCAAGATCAAGCAAAATTGGCCCGTTTTTCTGTCTTTGCTCTATTTCCGTTACACGACAATGAGCAAAGAGGGGCAGCTGTTATAGGCCAATTTTGGGCCAGTTCACATCACACAAAGCCCAAATACAAAATAACCCACCTAAATACCAACTAACCCATTAAACCCCAATACCCGGTTAACCCATTACAAAACCCAATTATCCCTTAACCCATCAACCCACAACTCAATACATTACCCAAATCATTAAACCCATTTACAACTTACCAACAGACCCATTTTACACCCTCAGCCCAATTAAACCTACCCAACTGATCCTAGCCCAAACATAAGAGGCCCAAATCCCTGACCCAGATTCTGACTTAGGGTTTCAGTTTCTGAAACCCTAACCTGTTTAGCGCCGAATTAGCCTCCCTACCCAACCACTCCACTGGCCACCAGCCACCTGCCCACTGCAGCCACCTACCCACTACAGCACCGCCCCATCACATCCACCACCCTCTACACCTGCAAGACAGTAAAGAGAAGAGACAGAAATAGCAGAGAAAGAAAGAAGCTTGTAAAAAATAGGCTATAAAAGCCGAATGTAAAACTAATGGGAGGGATTTTTTTGGCTATCAATACAAAGAGGATTTTTATTTTTTGCATCAATACTAGTAGATCAAATACAAAAACAATTCCCAAATACCAAAACAGTGCAATATCTTCGAATCAAATCAACATAAGGTGAATCTACTATTTTTTTTTCTATTTTTGTTCATTTTCGAATCTTTTTTTCTTTCCTATCTAAATACATAAAAAGAAATAAAAATAACATTTTTAAAACATTAAAAAAAAGGAGCTTTTTACCTTTTTCAGCCACCGTGTACGGTGGCCAGTGCCAGCGACGGACGGCGGCCGTTGATCGGCCGGTGACCGGCCCCCTGGCCAGATTTCCCTCCCTTCTCCCTCCTCCCTTCTCTTTCTTCCTCTTCCTTCTTTTCTTTTTTTTCTTTCCCCTCTTCACAAATGAATTTTTTTCTGAAATTGGGCCTATTTATTGCCCTCCGAAACGACGTCGTTTTGGGGCTGTACTTAAGCCCCAAAACGACGTCGTTTCACCTTGCCCGACCCGTTCAACCCGAACCTACTTCAGGATCCGCGTTTTTTTAACTCAATGGTATATTTATGCAATTGGTCCTTCCGCAATTTTATTTTTCGCAATCGAGTTATCTTTGGATTACAGATCAGCCCTGAAATTTAATCGATTTTATAAATTGGTCCCTTTCAATGCGCAGCGTTTTAATAACTGGGAATATTGCGCTTTTGATCCCCCTTAGTGTTGCCCGTGTTCTAATAAGTCCTTCTCTTTGTTTTTATTTTTAAAATTGCCCCAAAACTTTGTTTTTGTTTTAAATTTAGTCCTTTCTTCAGATTTAAGTTTATATTCGTACTTTCTTTGTTTTCTTTTTTTATATATTATTACTGTTATTTTTATTCCTCTTATATTTATTACTAATATATTATTATTATAGTTACCACTATATATGTATTACGTATATATTTTTATAATGTATCTATGTAATATAATTACTAAGTTTTTTTAACATTAATAGTATTTATATTTGTATATTATGTAAGTGTTCTAATACTATATCATATATACACATGCATTTTTCATATTAATATATATATATGTTTTTAATATTATATTATTACGTATATGTTTTAATATTATTAGCTATCTATCTTTCATACTATTTTATGTACATTTCTAATACCATCATATATTATAACATCATTATTATATATATATGTACGTATCTATATAGCGTACGAATAGTGTTTTTTATTATCATTTCTAATATAAATATATATATCATATAGGTTTATATACATATCATACATGTTTCATTATTTTATTTTTATTAGTTATATAAATATTATTACTATTTTATGTATATATTTTTATCTTTATTACTATTGTTGTTAATCTTAGTATATGTTTTATATATGTACGTATATATCTCTAGTATATATATATAATTATATATCCATGTAGTATTGTAATAGGTTTTTTTTGTTTTTCAATATGTATATATTATGTAAATATTTTGATGTTATATTATATATGTATTTTTTATATATTATGTATATATATATATTTTTTCAATATTATTAGTTTTTTATATATATACTATTCTATGTACATATTTCCATATCACCTTATATATATATATTCCTAGATACTATTATATGTATATGCATATTTTTATTACCATATTGTGTGTATATTATTATTACATTTATTTTATTCCTACTATATTTATTATTAATATTAGTACATATATTCTATCGTTTTTGTATACATTTTTTATATATAGTATTATTTTCATATATCCTTATAGTTATTACTATACTTATTATTTTATTCTAATGTTATTATGTATTCATTTTAAAATATATATACGTGTATTTATATAGTATTATCAATGTATATAAATTTCTTTATGTTATTAGTATTTATAATGTACTTTGTACATATTCATTATATATTATTTAGGTATGCATTATGCGTGTATTTTAGTGTTACTATGTACATACATCTTTCAAGATTTAATTTTTTTATACATCATGTATATATTGACAATATAAGTAGTATATATATATATTTTGACTATTTCATGTATATATTTCAAATATTATGTATAGTATATTTCTGACACTACTACTATTCACACATATATATATATTTTGGCGTGCATATTATTAATAACATTATTATTATTATTATATATTCATTGGTTTCTCGTATTTGATACTATTATTACATTTAATCTCGCATGCATTGTTATTGTTTTTTTTATTGTCATATTCGTTATTTGCTTCCATATATTTCTGGCTCTTTTGTTCATTTTTATTTCACATCAATTTGCTTTGTATTATTTTGAAAATCTTATCCATGTTTTCTTAATTAATTTCAATAATCAAGGCAACGTACCGGTTTAATATTAAGTCATAGATTTCATCGCTATGTTGGGTGAACATCAATCGACTCATGTTAAAACGGTATGTCCTTCTCAAAACCCAAAAAATTGAAAATTCTTGTGTTTCAATCAGATCATGGTTAAATCTTACATTGAACTCGTATTTTTGAAAATCAAGACAACACGTGTTTTACTATATACCAATTTTGGGCGTCGCGAGGGTGCTAATACCTTCCTCGCGCGTAACCGACTCCCGAACCCTACTTTTTTCTCTGGATTTTCACGTAGACCTAAATTCAGCCTTCTTTTTGTTTTAAAAATAAATTCATTAGGTGTCCGATCACACCTATAAAAAGGACCGGTGGCGACTCCCTTTTATTTCAAAATCAAACTTTAGTTTTTAAGTTTTCACTGAATCGCCACAATTAGCGACCAAGCTAAATTTTTACGTCGCTACATGCAATTTTATATATAAAATTTTGATTTGATCCAATTCTCATAAATTATTAACACAATTATTGATATAGCATAATTTTATGTTTATATATTGCATACACATATAATTATATTTATTCAATATAAAAATAAATTAATGTGTTTATTTAAATATAAATGATTGAATCAAAATTAAAGTTTCATTTGTATAATTGCACCAAATTAAAGCTTATGTTATAAATTGCACATTGAATCATAGTTCATGTATAATTTTAGGATTTATCCCCTTTATTTAATAACTAAAGTCCAATAAACCTTAATCAAATTAAATCACTTTTAATTTAGACTAACCTTTTATAATAGTAAATAATAACATGTAAATACTCTTATTATATATGTGATGTTCATATTTACGAATACAAATAATCGGATAAAAGCTAAACTAATTTAAAAAGAATTAGCCAAAACTCACAAATTATAAGTACAAATTGTGAGATTCAAACCCAAAATTTTAAGATTTAGGATCTCAACTTTTACCAAAAAAAAAACTATATTTTTTTTTCCCATTTTATCAAGATGCTTGGAAAAAAGTTCGGATTTAAAGTTATAATGCCATCAAGGGTTGAAGCAATGCAAATCAATTCTCACTTCACCAGTCATTAGTTGTAGAGGCGACACTAAGGGCTCACCCAAAAATGGACTTTTTTTTATATAATCCTTCTAAAAGTTCAAAGATTATAAACTAGTACAACAGTAAAATTGCATCTTAACACTTTTCAAAATTTAAATTTAAATTTTGACCCTACTCCCAAATCTTTCTGTCTTCGCCACTAACTACTTAGCTAAATCTTTCAATTTCAATAAAAACATCAGAAATATTCTTGTATGGATTTAATAGCATTATAAATTATTTTATATTTATTAAATATAAAATATTATCGAAATCAATTGATTGCTTGTTACAACAAATTCTTATTACTCGTAACAAGATTAAAGTGATTATCCAGCAAACCATATGAAATCACAAATTGCAACAAATTAATTTGTTTACCTTTTATTTAATCATTCTTCTTTATTCTTGTTCTACAATGGGATAGAAAAGAAGTGGTTTTAGTGTGGCCCATTCGAAGTTTCAAGGAAAGGTCCACCCTTAGATACCTTCCTTCTTTACTTCAAGCTGCCCAAGTAGGCAAACCCTAATAATTATGATTAATGGGTTGGCTTAAGTGAACAATGGTGGTACACCTTCATTCATCATTTAATATGTTAGGTAAATTATATTAGTAGTGGTTTAATTATTAGTATTTTTTTTGTCATTCAATTATATAAAGTTACAAAAAAGTCATCAAATTATTCAATTTTGTTATTTTTATTATTAATAGGCTAAAAATGGTAATTTTTAAAATCGGTATAATAGCAACTTTAACCCTTAATATTATACACTGTGTCAATTTAGTCTTGATTCTAAAAAAATTAACCTTCAACATTTACACCATTTAATTTGGGTTTTTTTTGCAGTTTTACCTTTTTTTTATGTGATCCTTTCACCCAAAAAGTAAAAAAATAAATTAACTAGTTAAATTTGATTGAAAATATGCAAAAAATAGAAACACCAAAAAATCTAAGATAAATTTTTTAATACTTTCTCATTCTTTTAAAATTAACCAGCAATGTCACTAAGAAAAGCAAAACTACAAAAAAGACCAAATTATATAATGTGTAAATGTTGGCGGTTAATTCTTTTAGGATCAAAAGTAAATTGACATAATTTTTAAATGTTAAAGTTGATATTATGTCAATTTTAAAAGCTGCCACCGTTAATCAACTAGTGACAAAAGAAAATAAAATTAAATAGTTAAATGACCAAAAAAGATATTTATTAATAATTAGGTGATTATAATTTACCCAACATATTAATAATTTGTATTAAATAAGTGGCCAAAAACTTCACTACTTACTCTGATAAGTCTTGAATAAATGATTAGCAAAGTAAATAAACTATATTTGCAATTTAAATTAGCTTAGTTGATCAAATTACTATATTTAATAAAAGTAAAATTATGATTTAGATTTAGACATCGATTTATGAATAAATGTAGATGAGTAAAAATACAAGGGCAATGAAGGTGCTGGACCAAAACTAAAACTAGCTACCTTCTATAGTTGTATTAGACTTGGGACATAAAGTAAGCCGACAGCCTATGTTTTGTATTGGTGTTGAAGGGCCCTCCTTTCCAATTTCAAACATCACCACGCTGTTTTATTTCCAAGTAAGATTCAATGATTTTAAGCTGTGTTCATTAGAGAAGGTTTCGAAGCTCAGGTAGTTCATCGTTTCTTGCAAAGCTTTCAACGGTCCAAATTCGATCTTCCACTTCAATTAGTTTACGTCTAGTTAAACTCCAAATAGTAATGAACCTTGACGCTCAAAATTTTCATTACACTTTGTAATTTTTTAAAACAATTTAATTACTTCAAACCTGTAAAAATCCTTTGAAAAATGCAACTGGGTCTCCCATGATTTTAATTTTTTTTTATTAATCTCCCTTAAAATTAAAAAAAAAATCTTTAAAATTTTAGTTAAACACCAAAACACAAAGAAGTAAATAAGTCCTTTTAACATGAGCTTCCGTACCAAAAATACTAATATGATATCCTGCAAATCATACAAGAGAGAGAGAGAGAATTGACCTCTCCACTTTCGGTGAAGTTTCCTAATTGGATTTTATTATACGTGGTGCTTTATGATTTAATTGGATCGAAGTAATAATGATTTGTTATTTTATACAGAAACAATCTAAGTGTGAAAAGAAAATTAATACTGAGATCCCAAAAATATCAGTTATTAGATGCCATAATTGCTTGAGAAAATTGGAGGGACCCTAAAAGAAAATTTCCAGAAAACAGGAAAATGCTTCCACTTGGGATTGATTGAGAAATTTCCCACTGTTTAACTTGAATTGCCCTTGAAGATCCACGCTCAAAATGCAAGCAACTATATCAATTTAACATTAAATATCGGATAGGGTTGGGATTAGTTTGAGTTTGAGTTTTAGTTGTTGAATTGGTAAATAGATTTTTGTATTAAGAGTTGAATTGTATTTTGTTTCTTTTATTTAAAAAATAGATAAATTAATTTCTATACGTTAAATCAAAGAGTAAATTGTTCATTTTTATTAAAAATTTTATTTATTTCTACCATTAAAATTGTCTTGGATGACGAAATAACTAAATAATTACCCATAATATATAAAGATTAAATTTTAATAGTAAAAATATATAAAAATTTTAATTAAAATATTAATTTATTTTAAATTTAATATATAAAATTTAATTTACTTAATAAAAAAGATAAAATGTAATCCGTGTTTACTTTATTGGTAACATTTATGGCTGATCCGGATGTCATCATTATTCATTTCTAAGCTGCCAATAAGAAATCAGAGCCAGCAGGGAAAGGTTGATTAATTTCAGTTCCATGGTCAGCCTTTGCTATTTGATTTGACCTATGCCAAATGCAAAATTGAATGTTTATAGATAAAATTTACAGACTACTTCTAACCATGCCATGCTGAAATCTTGTGTTATTATTTAGTCTTGTCAGGGCATGGTAGTTTTGAAAAACTCAATTTAAATTAAAAAGTTTTTAACTTTTTTTATGATTCCATCAATTTTGAATTTCAATTATATAGTTTAGGAGTTGAATCATATCATTTTATTTTCAAATTTAAGCTGTTGGTTTTTAATGAACAAATCAAATTAAATTAATTCAAATTTAGATTTGTTGATACCAAGTTAAGATTATGGTAGCTAATGACAGTTCCCTCACTAAATGGGCAAATAGCTGTAAGATATGTCAAAGAGACCCTTATTCCTAGACTTTAACAGATCTTACAAAGAGCATTGTCAGTCATTTCCGGAACACCGCATGCCATTTCCTTATTAGTTTCACATCCCTTAAAACCTCAACTGACCTACTTATGCCCTTTTCTCCTAAGTATAGATTATCATGCCAAGACAACGAGTAAATACAGAGTATGGATAGCACAGTATGTGCTCGCCCTGCCGCAAGGTAAAGGGTTCCCAAGATCTTGATCGGCAGGATTTGGTGGTCACAGGTTTTTAGCTCGTGAGGTCGGCACATTGTGAAATAAAATCAAAATCATACATAAACCATGAGAAGAAAAGATAAACAAGAACTTTCATTGACGGTATAATGTATTACATATAACAAAAGTTAAATCTTTACAGGCAAACTAGAAACTATGCATTCAACATCATATAATTTCCAATTTATTGACAATTTTTTTCATTTACCAGTCACCCGATACCACCATAAACGGCCTGGACCGGCATTTTCACAGTTTCTTTAACTATCAAACACCACCAAGAACATAAAAAAAAGAAAAGAAAAAGAGGACAAGAAGCAAAATCATAAATCAGTTGGGGTACAAACCAGAGCTCTCTTTTGTAAATGTCTCAAGCTCTGTTCCATACTGACTTGAACCATCTCAGCCAACATCTTCTTTGCTTTACTCGATTGTTCATCGCCATCGATCTGCGATATTATGTTACAAACAATATTCTCTAATGTATCAGGTTGGAACTCAGACCTAGGATACGGTGTCTCCCTTAATAACCTCAAAAGTGTTTGAGCTTTCGTCTGAGATTTTGGTGTTCCTTGTACTGTAAGTTCAAGTAATCCAGGGATTACACCTTCTTTAAGAATCAGTTCCCTATATTTACATCGGTCACCCTCGCATATCGTCAATAAAGCCCCAACAGCATGTTCCCTAGCTTGACGAGTGCCGTTTTCAAGCACTTCGACAACTGCTAGTATCCCACCATCTTCAGCTGCTAAAGCTGTTCTTCCTTCATCGAACCCCACCATGGATTCTATCACCGAACAACATTTTTCAGCCGTTTTCGATGATCTCTTTGACGATTTCAGTAAAGTGACCACGGAAGGGACGGGATCGGTTTCGATAATGACAGTGAGATTATCGGTGTAAGTTGAGAGATTGGATAAAGCCATCACAGCATCAACTTTTGCTTGTGTGGTTCCATGTTTAAGGATATTTACAAGCAGAGGAATCGCACCGGAAGCGCCAATAATCGGTTTATTGCTGATCGAAGCAGATAGAGTTAGTAATGCTGCGGTTGCGGATTCTTGGAGGTTTATATTCTCACTTCGAAGGAATCTAATAACATGATCTAAAGCACCTGCTTCCACAATACTCATCTTATTCCTGCAAATTATGATGCAAAAAAAAAAGAAAAAAAAGAAAGTTTTTAATCACATTTTCTCTTCATCAAAACACCAAATTGCAACAACTACAAGATCATGAATTTAATAATCAATCAAATACACAACAGATAATTTATGTTTTGTAATTAATCCCATAAGGTTGCTTCATTTGCAAGGAAACAAAAATATTACTTGTTAGATTAAAAAGTAAAAAAAAGCTTCCTAAAGGTCAACAAACAGATGAATTTATAATATTCCTCTTTTTTTTTATGGAAAGAAAGTGAATATATTTCTTCATCAACAGACAAATTATGATAACTTCAAAGAGAAGATGATCTTATAAAAAAAAGGGGTAAAAATAAAGAAACAAATTACACTTTGTAATCAAATTAATAACAAAAAAATATACACCTTCAATTAAAAAAAAAGGAAAAGAAGAATCCAATTCTATCTAAAGGCTAAACAAGAATAATCCCAAAATTCAATCCATCTTTACTTTAAAGTTTAAACCTTATCCTTTTTTTTCTTTTTTTTTTTTGGGGGGGTTAATAATTAATTTATAAAAGATTATTACTTTATTAAATAAATTTTAGAAATTATATTTTTTTTGGTGACTAGAAATTATTATTTTGATGGTCTGCTCTGTTGATTTTTTTATTTTATTCAAGCTCTGTTGATTTTCTGAATAACCAATCAAAGATAATAAAAAAAGTATATTAAATGAACAGGCAAATTTAATTAAAAAAATTAGAATCCTTCAAAAGAAGAAGAAGAAGAAGAAGAAGAAAGAAACAATTAAACTGAAAAATCAATCCTTTACGAACCCAACTACCCAAAAAAATTACCCTAATTCCCAAAAGCACGAATCACTAAAAAAGAAGTAATTTTAAACTTCAAACATATCTTACCTTTCGTCTTTAACGGCGAGATTAAGGAGGGCGAGAAGAGCAGACTCATGGTGGGACTGAGGTGAGTCGACTCGGAGCATAGAAACGAGAGGAATAACAGCTTCAGCAAGTAACCGGCGACACCTTTGGGAAGTTTTGGTGAGCCGACGGATTTCCTTAGCGGCTTGTAGCTTGGAATCGGAGTCGTCGTATTGGATTAATTGAAGAGCTCGAAGCACGGCTGAGCTTGCCCCACGTGGCGTGACATCAACGTCCGATGAAGAAGGGCTCTGATTGTCGGCGGCGGCTTCCATTGGATGAAGGAAAATCGTCGGTGGGTGGTGCTGGAAAAAAATCTGAGTGAAATTAAGGAGAGAGAAAAAAAAAATCGAAAGAGGTGGCGTCAAGCAACTGTTTAAAAAAAGATATAATAAGAATGAAATGTATATAAATAAATAAGCAAAAAAAAAGTATATTTAAATTACCACTTGTATAAAGTTTGGTATAAAATATATATTAATTTTTTTTGGTATATTAAAATTTAAGTTTTCTTTAAGTTACTTTAAAGATAATATGTCATTTATTAGTTTATTAATTTTTTTTAGTTTTTCATCATTTAGTACATGAATTAAGTTCAAATAAGAATTTATATTTTTTATATAATATTTATATTTGGTATAAGCGTATTCAAAATCTATTTTATTGATTTGATCGAAATTTACAACTAACGAATAGTATTAACAATTAATTTTTAATTTAAAAAAATACAGCCATAAAAAAATTAAATAAATTTATAATTAAAATTAAATTTATTTTATTAATAAAATCATACATATTTAAACTTAATAATATTAATAATTAATTTAGATATAACTAATTCTAAAACTCAAATTAAACATTAAAAATTAATAATTAAAGAAATATTATCACTGCTCTAAAATTAAATTTCGAATTTCACATTCGAATAATATGTAGGGAAGAATCATCGTTAATCTTCTTTGAGACTTGTACTATGCCTTAACTCCAATTGTGTGGTCTCTCTTCATTTGAATTTTTTATTGGAAAAAGTACATTTAATTACATTTTATTTTGTTATAAAATAAAATATTTTAATTCAAATATATATATTAACATTCATATTGGGAGACATCCGTTTTTTACGTATTTAAATTTTAATTAATTTTACAATATTTTAATAATTCAATTAACTATTAATTTTAATTAAAAGATTTTTCATTGTTAAATATATATTAATAAACAGAATATTTTAAATTGATATGATAAAAATATTAAATTTTAGGTTCACGAAAAATTCTAAAAAAAATTATGTGAATGGAATATTATGTTAATATTCTCCTCTTTCTCTCTTTCTTTAGTTTTCTTAATCAATTTCTTAATTACTAGATTTTTTTAGAGAGACACAAATGATGCCTTGGTTATGTTAGTAAAATTGAGGTTGTAGGCCCTTAACTACTTATGTTTTAATCTAATTATTATGTTTACTTTAGTTTTAGCTCAATTATATATGCGTTTTATTCATATATATTTTGAATTTTAGTCTAATAATGCATCGTATTGAGTTTATTATGATTATAGTTGTTTAAACATGAATTATCTGTGATTATACTAATCCTTGTGATTGTACTTGTGATTGTTCTTATAAAAAAGGTAAATTATATTGTAGTCTCCAATTATTAATTTTTTTTGTCACACAACTATTCGATCTTTTCTTTTTTGGTCACTAGCCATTAAATGATTAACAGGAATATAACTTGGTAGCTTTTAAAATTAGCATAATAATAATTTTAACACTAAAAATTTATATTTAGTCTTGATTCTAAAAAAATTAAACCTCAACATTTACACATTATATATATATTTGCAATTTTGTTTTTTTTTTGGTGACATTGAGGGTTAAAAGAACGAGAAAGATGAAAATTATTATCTTAGATCTTGGGATGTTTTTGTTTTTGGTATATTTACGATCAAATTTAGTTGATAATTTTGTTTTGTTAGTTTTTTAGGTGAAAGGGTCACAAAGAAAAATAAAATTACAAAAAAAAAATAGAGACCAAATTACACCATGTGTGTAAATGTTAATGATTAAATATTTTTAGAATCAAGACTAAAATGACATAATGTATAAGTATTGATGGTTAAAGTTGCTATTAAATCAAATTTAAAAGTTCTAACATAATCTTTAAATTAGCACTTTAACAATTGGTGATAAATAAAATAAAATTGAATAGTTGGTGACTATTTAATAACTTTTTATAATTAAGTTGTCAAAAAAGAAACTTACTAATAATAGAGTGATTTACCCTTATAAAAATTGTTAAAATTATAAAAAAAGGTGATTAATTAATTAAAATAAGTATAATAATATATTGTAACAAACTCAATTAGTTTAGACACCAACTATTTTGAGCTTTAAACGATTGAATTTAACAATCTAATTATGTTGATTTAGACGTTGCATTGAAATAGAAATAAAAAATTGGCATTTCTATTCCCTACCATTATGGGCTAAATTTTACCAATAAAATTGAAGAAAACAATAAATTTGTTTTTCGGGGACATTTTCTTAATGTTTTATTAAATATTATTTCTTTCAAGTTTAATATTCAGATCCACAAAGAAGATTATTATAATTCATGGCCTTTAGTTATTCAATAACGTCAACCAACAAATATGGATGGAATTATTTTTCTTTTTTTTTCTTTTTTCATTTATTCAATAAATCAATTAACATTAATTTTTATATGATTTAGATAATTGGTTATAGTCACCACATGCAAATTTTTATTTTTAATTTAATAATTTTCCTTAATTCAAAACATTCACCATTTAAGAAAACAAATACATAATTTTTTTTAAATATATGTGTATATTATTTTATATTAGTCAAACATCATGATCAAGCAATAAAATGTTGCTTTCATTTTTTTTCATTATTAAGCAATTACAAAAGAAAATTGTTTGTAAATGTTTGATGTTGCTTTTTATTTCATTTTCTAGAAATTAGTTTGGATGGAGTTTTCTTTAATATGATTTGCACTTTTTATTGAAATAGTATACACGATTCTCTTGCATATCGCTTTATTTTTCTAAAAGTTGATTGTAAGAACAGTTGAACTTATACTTCAACTAATTTTGGGTTTGCATTTTTTATTTTAGATTTACCTAATCCTTCTAAATTATTTCTTTTACTAAACTATATCTAAAATCACTAAACTATTAGTAAGTTTACATTATTAAGTTTTTTTTAAAGTCCAACTAGCGAGCTTTAAGTGATGATTTGATGATTGGTACGATGAATTCATATCCATTGATTAGTAGAAAAACATCATATCCATTGATTAGTAGAAAAACATACCTTAGATTCAAGTCGATCTGACAGTTAGTACTAAATATTAGAGAATAAAGCAATTTGAATTTTGATTTGTAAATTTGTGATGTTCAAAATAGTTTTATGAAGAAAAAAAATAAACTGTAGAAGAGATAGGGAAGGAGAGTGAATAGAGAAGACCATACATCTACGATTTTAACAGCACAATGACTTAAATCAAAACTCTCGAATAATTTATTGACCATTTTATAACTTTTTAAAAATTGAATAACCAAAATATAAATTTACTCATAGTTTGATAACATTTGAGGTGACTTACTCAATAATTTATAAATATATAATATAAGTACAAGACACGATCAAATTAAAAATCAGATAAATTAAATGAATATAAATTTAAATAAAAACTTAAATCGAAATAATATCAGGTAAGTTAACAGTTTTGTATATACTCAAAAATGGGAAGGAATAAACTAAATGTTTAACTTAATTTCATGTTTATTATTAGGAAATTGAAATAATGAATAGATTGAGCATATTCAAAACGAGTTTTTGAAAGAAGACGACTTAAAAGGGACGTGGAAAGCATATAGGGGAGTCTCATTCTCAGTTAAAAATAAATTTTTTGCATAATATTTTTAATTCAACATTTCAATTTAGTCTTTTAAAAGAATGTTCAAAATCTAACTTCCTGTCAATTGCTGATGAGAGAAGTCAATAAAATATGTTTCCACGTGTCCACTTGACATAAACTTAACTCATTATGGAAAAAAATACAATTTATTTTTTAATTTTGTCTCTCAATTTTATTAAAATCAATTTTTAATTTAATTTATCAAAATTTTGTTATCATATTTTATAAAATTTAAAAATTTAATCTAATTATGGGTCAACACAAATTGTTAATTTCACGTTCTAAATTAGATTAATTTTTAATTTTTGTAAAATACGAATGCACAAATTAAAATAGAAAAATTAATTTCTCAATTTTCATAAAAAAATAGATGAATGAAATTTAAAATTAAATCCAAATTATGATTTTAGTCCTTCTACTAACACTTAATGAGTATATCCTGAATTAAATCCAATTGGCTCTTGTCTTCCATTGTAACCCGAATTAATCCAAATAAAAAAATTTTTTGGGGGGTTCCAACAACTAATAAAAAGTAGCTTCATTCAATAAAATAAAATAAAGAATAATGCTCCAACCCATAACTTCCATGTTGTCGGAATTGTATGTATAAAAAGACTCAATCAATGTTGCCTTTAATCAGGTGATTGGGAGATTTTAAGATCTAAACAAGTCATGATTGTAACAATGTGTGGCAATTGGCTACCCTATTTTTTATGTTTGCGGGTCCTTCTCATTGTGCTTTACCCCCATTTTGATAATTATTTTTTCTTTTTTGCTTTTTATTTTGTGGAAAATAGTATAATAAATGAAATTTCGGTAAAAGTATCATAAATATATTTATATTAGAAGTTGAATTGTATTTTTTTCACTAAAAAATAAATAAATTAGTTTCTATACGTTAAATTAAAGAGTACATTTTATCTATTTCAATTGTTAAAAACTAACATATGTACATTGACGTGAAGTATATATGACACTTCATGTGTAACTGTATGGTTATTCCTTCAGTTACACCAATTTTTAAAAATAAAAATGAGTAAAAAATTTAATTGAAATGATTAGTTTGTACTTTAATTTAACATACAATAATTACTTTGTTTATTTTTTAAGTATAAAGAACAAAATGTAATCTAAATTATGATATAGAATAAAAATTCAAAATCAATTTTAAACAAATTTTGAAAGAAAAAAAAAGTCATTCTTTTTGAATCATGGATTTTGTTTTGGGATTTAGAAAAAAATCCATTTCCCAAGAAATTGAGGATGAATTCTTTTTATACCAATACAAAATTTTAAAATAGAATAATTTAATGATTTTTGTAAAGAGAAATTTCACAAAACAAACTAACCCAAATCATGCGATAGAAAAGTTGTCGCTACACAATAAAGTAAATCAATAAAAAGGTAAATTACAAAAAAACACACACACACATTACAATTCGTTTCATTGGCTAAAAGTTATTTCTTAAGTAGCAAGGTTCAAACTAATCTCACTATTTTTTTTTTGGAAGGTCATACTATCTTATAAAAATATTATTATTAAAAGTTTATATTACATAGCTATTCTCATGTTTTTTTTTAAATGAATCTTAAAATTTAATTAACTCCTAATATCAATATAATTCATAATTATTTAAAATAATAAAAATAGTCAACAAAATTGACTTCTAAATGATGAAAAATATCTCATAAATTTTAATTTAAAACTTATTACAATGCTATTTAAATTAACTTGTCAAACTTATTTAAACTTTGCATGAATATTTAATGAAAGCTTATGTCAAGATGGTATAATTATAAATGGATATATATGAACTCTCATCTAATGTGTAATTTGATATGTGAATTTTGATTTTGTGTAATTATATATATAAAACTTGAATTGTGATTCATATGTATATATGAAACTTTAATTTTAATTCAATAATATACATTTAAAGAAATAAATACATATATTTATTTTCATATTGGATTAATATAATTGTTTGTTTATGCAATATATCAACATAAGATTGTGCTAATTTGACAATGTTATCAATGATTTGTGAAAATTGAATCAAATCAATTTTTCACGTATAAAGTTGCACAAAATTAAAGTTCACCTATGACATTATACATTGGATAAATGTTTATGAATAATTTTGATATTTACTTCAAATATAAAATATAAAACAAACACAATTCTAATATATTATTATAACATGTAAATGCAAAATCAGATGTCGACACGTTCGGCAACCCATCAAGGCCCATTGGAGTATGCCCATTTATGTTGAGTCTTCATCTTAATTGATTGATCTGATCACACGTTTGTTTGTCCTATTGATTAATTTTGAGGTCGATAATATTTAATGCATACACATTACATATAGATATTTATTAAGGGATGGTTATCAATTGATAAATTAGGTGATATCAAGTTATTAAAAGCATTGAAGGAAACCATACTCGCATGAGAAAGAAGTTTGCCTAGTGTTGTTTTTCCAGGGTTATAGGACTCCTTGATAAGTTTGGTATTGAATACAGTGTAACACCTTAAACTCGACCTAGACATTATGGTTAGATTTGGAGGAGTTACCATGATACCTTCTGTAAAATCAGAAATTATTATTTAGACTCGAAGTAACAACATCAGATTGTAATAAAAGCAATTCCGGTTTATTTTTAGTAAAAATATCCTTCTTATTTAATTCGTTAATTTCCATCGTTTAAACTTATATTTTCAAAACGCAGTTAATTGCAGCACAAAATTTAGATAAATTCAGTTTAGAAAGAATGAGTCGTATTTTTAAAATCCCAAGTTTTGTCAATAGTGAAATTTGACTTCAAAAATGATGAACGGTTAAAAACAGTAGATAATTGTTCAAAACCAAACATTCCCCAAAATTTAAAACAGTCCCCAAAACGTCCGAAACAATCCAACAAAATCAAAATAGTATAACCAATTTTAAATAACATAAATATAAAAAAGATGTTTAACCGAGCTCTCGTTGCACCGACCAGCCTAGGTTTGAGGGTTACCCGAGGATCAAATAAACAGAGAATGAGCTTTGAAGCTCAGTGTGTAACATATCATAGAATCAACAGAAATCATTTTGGACATATCTCAAAAACAAAAACAATGTTAGAACATAACAGATGTAGATTTACAATCTACCTTTATCTGCTACACACCGTCTTCGACCATCCCAACACACCAAATAGGGTATTAAATACCCATCCAACCCTACACATCGCTTAGTGTCAGTATGACACTTTTCAAGATATTTGCAGCTTAGTTGTCAGATCATTAGGCGGTTCATCACCTATTACAGAGATATCTATGGTTGAGCCACTAGATACGACAGATGTATAACTGCTCACACTTCCTCCATATACACAAATCCCACCCCAATGCACATACAAAATTTAACAGATATCATAATATACATGTCATACATGTTCTCATAACAGATATAGATTGTGCTTATCGATAATAGGTTAATTTTATCTTATTAAAGAGCATATTTATCATATTAAAGATCATATATAGCATGCAACATGATATTCTTGCATACAAATATCGTATTTAACAGTTATAGAACATCAGAGATCATAGTTTACAGTCTTATTTATACCAAACAAACCCTACGGTGCAAGGAAGCTTGAGGCTTAGTTTTTGAGACCATAGAAAGATTAGACAAAGAACTAAGGCAAAGCGTAGCCGAAAACGAGGAATTTGGAGCCTTGGTATAACCATTCGGTGCCTCCATGCCAAGTCGGCACCCCAATGCAAGAAGTCAAGTACCTCGTTGGTGCCCTTATGCCATATCCAAAGCGCCCCAATGCAGAATCGCTTTGTTTTTACATGAAGTTCCATATTTTGATCGTTTTCCAAGGGTGTTTTGGTTTTTTATGGGTTTTATGACCTAAATCAAGTTTATATAACCTAATTTAGGTTTAAAATATATTATAAATACTTTGATTTGAAAGGGAGTTATGCCTTTTGGCCATTTAGAGACCGAATAGCTATTTTTATTTACTTTGCATGCTTTCGATTTTATAGCTTGCTAAACTCCCCTTTTCTAGTCGAAAGTTTTATTGAAGTTTGATTTGATAAAGTCATGAGACTTATTTGCATTTTAATTCTTCTTTGCTCCTTAGTAGTCATGCATCTTCTGTTTTAATTATAATTGCTCAGGTTTATTGAATATTTGATCAGTATTTGATAGCTTAGAATGGTTTTCATTCCAGTTAGAATAATTAAATATATAATTGTTTAATTCATTCTAATACTAGTGACAAACTGCATAACTTGTTTATGTTGTAGTTTACGATTATGTGGTGTGAATGTATGATCTAGCTTACATGAACCTTGTTGAGGTGAGTTTGTTGGTTAAAATTAGGTCTCTCTAGTTCCTAATACTATCAATAAGTTAAATTTTGGGCATTGAGTTGTGAGGTTATTTATCAGTTAGGGAAATAATTTCAAACAAGTTACCTCTTGGTTACCAAATAGGTAAGGAGAGATTGGTTGCCTGATGTTGAGTCAGCAACTAGAACTAATCTACTAAAGCTGTTGAAGTTATATTTGTGTCGATAATTGAATTCATAATTCAAACGAGATTTACTTTTGTCTAAAGCTTTTTCCGATCAATTTTCTTAAATCTTTTAACTATTGCTTTATTTAACTTAAGTTTTCAATTTAAATTTAGTTTTAATTTAATTTAAAGTTTTCGATTGAATATAAATCCCTTTCAATTAATTTTTATTATTTTTTCTTGAAGAAATAAAATTATTATCGATATATGTAGATATGACTCAACTTGTTGCTTTCTATTAATCTTATATTTTCAAGTAGATTTTATTTTTATAGATCTCAATAGCCTAACAAACTTGCTCAAGCTCTTAGTAATGTTGGGAGACAAAACTCTCTCCGAATGAATTTGACCTCCCTCAACAAAAAATAAATAAAAACAAATACATAAAGAAGTAAAGCAATGTAAACATCACAAAATGTAATTAAAATCCAAGTAATTTCATTCAAAGTAACACTATTATTAAGAAAAATATTAATTATTCAACTACATGTATGGCTTTTGCTAAAATACCCAACTGCTTATTTACGGATAAATGATAAGGCATTAATAATCTCATTGTTCTTTCTTTTTTTTAAATGTAAATAGAATTAAAGGTTCACTTCGACTTTCATTTTCTTTTCCATTTTGTCAAATGAATAGAAAATGTACTTTCTCTTTTTTTTTTCCATTTATGAATCGGCAATTTTTTTTTCCATTTTTTGTTTATATAAAATGTTGGGTTAATAACCCTAAAAAAGTTGGGTTAATAATTATTCAAAAATTGAATTCGAAATGGAAATTACTATTAATTTTTGAACATAATTTCAATATTAAAAATCATTGGAAATTTTGATGTTGCAATTCTTTTCTATGGGTGATGGGTTTGTTAGGTTTAGAAGTAAAAATCTCATGATAAAAAAATCCAGATTAAAATGGTTCTAATTCCACATCATCTTATCTTTGAGGGGGGAAATTCGTCTCCAAAAGAGGTCTAATTCTAAAATTAGTGAAGACTTGAAGGGGTGGTTTAGAGGCTTATATTTAGATAATTATCAAAATTCTCTTAAAAAATTATGTCTAAAATTAATTAACAATATCATTAAAATATAAAAAATTAAAAATAATTATTCTGTTTTGATTAAAATATAAAAATTTTAATTTATGAGTTGAGTCGGATTTAGCTTTAATTTTTAAGATCAAATTCAAGATGAGTGAATTAATATTTAATTAAGTTTCGGATTAAGGTTAGGTTAAGTTAGGGTTATATTGGGTTTGGTTCTGAGGCTGACTAAATTTCTTTCCCATTGCCATCTTTAATCTTACTATACCTAAATTTTTTTCATGTTTATTCTGATTCAAGTCTCATCATATCTCAATATGCTTGATTATTCATCGTAATTATTCAGATATTTTAACTTACACGAGTCCAATATGATAATTCAAGCTTTAAGTACTATCCAAACTTGTCTAATCACAAGACCCCACCGACCTCTTTTTTGGCCCAATTTCATGTTGAAGGCCCAAATGGAATGTCCAAGTTTTTGCTTTAGCTGATCAGTTCAATCAAAACTTAATTAACACACCTTTAAGTCGGAATTGTCAAAGAAATTATCCCTCTCCATATCAATTAATCAAAGTCGATTGTTGAACCTATTGATTAATATTAATTATTAAAAATGATTTTTCCATAAATTAACCTTAAAGTAAAATTTTAAAAAATACTCTTTACTCCATGAATCATGATTAATAATAATTTTGATTGAATTTTAACTCAATTGATAACAATGAAAAGGACGGACGTAAATTTGAGTACTTTTAAATGTGTCTTTTCCTATTATTTAAGAACAATGAGAAATTATGGGTAGAAGTAAATTTTTGTATAAAAAAATTGATTAATAATGGTGCAAGTTGATTGAATGTGATAGATCTTTTGATCCTCTCTTGACAGAAGCCTGTGCTATTATAGGAGCACTCAACCTAACTAAAGATGACGATTTTAAATGTATTTTCATATAGAGTGACTGTTATGCTATTGTGACTAAATTAAAAAGTCCTTTAAATTTATCATTGTATGATTAAAATGTTGAGAAAATTCATAGACTTTACTCCTACTTTAATTTGATTATTTATTAATATGTTGATAGGTCTGTGAATGGGGTAACTTATAGGTACTTGCCCATTGATTTCTTGATGAGGATTTTTTTTTTGTATGTTTAATTTGAATTATCTGAATATGATTCGTCAGTTTGTGTTAAATGACACTATAATTTGTTAATTGATGTTTACCCTTGAGATTTAAAAAAAATATTAATAATTAATTTATTTAGAAAAACTTGACTATTTTAAAATTCCATTAGAGGCAAACTCTATCTTGCACGTGGTCAAGCTGCATGCATGCTCCCAATGTTTATACAAAATTTCGAAGGATATGTATTGTATCCACCCTGCCTTTGGCTAAAATCACATGGCTAATTAATGATGGTGACGAATTTGCTGCTTCTTGGATGTATCTTCTTCTTCTTCTTCTTCTTCTTTTTTTTTAAACAATCTTCTTGTTTTTAAATTCTTAAATCCCAACAAGTGCTTCAAAATTATAAAAGTTCACTTTCTATATATATAAAGCTAAAATTCATAAATTGTATTTTATTTTTTCTATTAAAAAAATAAAAAAAATAATTTTTTTATATTAGATTAAAGAATAAATTGGTCTTTTTGTTAAAATTTTTATCTATTTTTATTGTTAAAAATTAGTCTCTATATATTAGTATAAGGTACATCAAGCATGCTATGTGTAACTATCTAATTATTTTATCAACTAAATCCGTTTTTAATAGTAGAAATAGATAAAAATTTTAACTGAAAAGATTAGTTTATTCTTTAATCTAATGTATAGAAATTAATTTACTCATTTATGAGTAAAAAAATTAAAATATAATATAATTTCGATTACTGGGCCTCCTGAAATTACTTTAGCATTATTAATAAATCCCATTTAGAACATAAACATGTTAATTTCCTCTTAAACATATATTTTTGTTTGTGGAAAATTAATTGACAATGCTGGCTAGACAAATCCTTATAATATTATATATATAAATATAAATACATACATGTAAGAAATCTCATGAAGCAGACAAGAAGATTAAAGTGTAATATATTCCCATGTCTCCATGTTTTATCGATTTACTTATCCTGATATTTATGGATTTTAGGCCATAAAACAAAATTGGGGGCAAAAATTAACAAAAAAATGTTAGTGTTCTTTTATCTTAAGAAACATATAACTGGATAAAATTTAACCCAAAATCTGTAATATAGAATCTCAAATTGAAATAAATGCATTGGTGAAAACTGCAAATTATTATATTTGAATTTCTTCAATGTTTTTGATCAGCAACTTGGTAGTTGAGAATTATTGTAGATATTAATCTTATAATTCCATGGTGCTGAAGATAGGGAATGATCAATCATTGGCGTTGGTAAAATTGGAAAAACAAAAGAATCTGAAAGCAGATTTCTGGGTATTTAATTAGGATTCCAAATGATTTTATGTACTTTGCAAGACTTGGAAATATATTAAGTGTAGATTATCTTCATTTGTATGAATCTGTCTTGAAAATATTTGCAAACTACATATATATTATAGAAAAATTAATAAAACAATAATAATAAGTAAAAAGTGAATGAAAAATATGGGAGAATTTTTATTGTTTAATTTTCACTTACAATGTGCTATTTATAAGCTCCTTAATGTTATGCCTTATAAAATGTTTAAACAGCTAGGTCTTGGGAAACCCAAACAAACTATGATGAGCGTTCAATTGACTGATAAAACCATTAGATTTCCTAGGGGTATCATTGAAGATGTTCTTGTTAAGATCGATAAATTTATATACCTAGTAGACTTTGTTGTTCTAGACGTGGAAGAGGATAGTAACGCACCTTTAATTTTAGGACGACCCTTTTTAGTGACTGCTAGAACCATTATTGATGTTGGTACAGGTGAACTCACACTTCGTGTGAGAGACGAAACAATCACCCTTCAAGCTCGTAATTCGAGTAACATATCAAAAATTGAAGGTGGTTGTATAAATCATTCTACTAGTACTGATCATGTGGTCTATGCAGGAAACAGTTACAAAGAACGCATATGAGCCGTGTTCAAATAACAACAAAGGACTTATCTATGAAGAACGAAGCCTACAAATCGAGGAGCTAGATGAATAGCGGACACAGAAACTGAAAACACCTGATAAACTAAAACTGAGCCAGGACGAGTTCAATACCTCACCAAATCAACTTAAGGTTAGAGACAAAGTACTACTAGATACAGCAGATCCTCGCATTGCCACTTCTGAACCTAATGAAGAAATTCCTCTTGCGGTACTCAGTATTTTCCTATATGGTATAGTCAGGGTAATTCATCCCAAATTCGGCACATTTAAGGTAAACAATACTCGTCTTAAACCTTATGTTGATAAAATTGATAGCAGGGATGAGGAGTGTAAACTCCTCGCACCACCTTAACCATGCAGAAGAGAGGTAAGTTCAGCTTAAGACTATAAATAAGCGCTACTTGGGAGGCAACTCGAGCACTAACAATAATGATTTATTTAAACTCTAGCTTTTCACATCTAACTTACTAACTGAATATTAAAACACGAGGTTTTTCCCTCCACACGGCTAAGAACACGGGCGTGCCTTAGGCCGTGCTCACACCATAAGAAGAGACACGATCGTGCGATACGGCCGTCTAAAAACAAGGCAAGAATTTTCCCCAACACGAGATACGATAGTTGCCACGGCCGTGTGACATGACCTTGGGTGAAACTGCCAAAACAACACGGGTGTGAGACACGCCCATGCCTTGAAACCATGGTTGAAACTGAGAATGTAACGCGGGGGTGCGACACGTCCGTGCCATCCACCTGTTGTCGACATTGTCAAAACGAACACGGGCGTGAACCTATGTACACGGGCGTGGGAGAAACGAATGAAGCAAGACACGACCGTGCGACACGGTCATGTGCACCAACACGCCCAAAGAACACGGGCATGGGCCGAATGTTAGACGCGCCCAAATTCAAAATTTACGAAACACACGGGTAAAAATTAGGCCACACGGGCGTGTCCCACGGCCGTATGCCCTAAAATCTATATAAATACCTCACTATTCATCATCTCGCTCCCCAAAAATCCCTAACCGTAGTTGCTGTAACATCACACGCCCTACCCCCACGCCTGTGCACCGCTTACAACACCGATTCCAACGCCTCAAGCTCTTTCGTTTTGTATTTGTTTACTCTTTTCTCTCTATTTTTCTTTAAATATGTTACTTATTTCATGATTTCTCTACTCTATTGAACTATTTTGAATGAATATTCATAGTTAGAATATTAAAATAGTTATGCTTGTTTTATAAAAATTTTGTCATTTTAGTTACTACATTATGCTATACTCTTTCATTTTTCCTTGTTTCCATGAAATTTATGCTTACCCACATGCATTTATTCATATTCCCGTTATATTATTCCCATAATCCTATAACTTGATATATTTAGTTATTTTAGTTTGTATAATCTAGTACGTAAATCTCATGAAATATTCATATTTAGTCTTGATTTTCCATACTATTCTTGGGGTATATTGGTTAAACGTCGATTTTTGTTCACTGTAGATATACTATGTCATCCTCACGATGAAAGAAAACTATTGTCCCCGCCTCCAAGAAAAGGAAAGGAGCAGTGTCATCCTCGGGTTCTACCGCGAAGATTTGCCACCCATTCTTCCAGGTTCCCTTGAGACCCCAAGAGGAATTATATCAGATATTATGGGCCCGACCCCTAGGTGTGGGCCGCTACATTGACTGGGTCGCACTTGAACAGATTCATTTGGCTGACGCGGTCCGAGCCCTCCTAACGACTGACCTGTGGGGCCTGTTCTTTGAGATTGTCGAGCCGAAGTATCTCGAGTTCACATTGGAACTCTGCTCAATGTTCCATCTTCAGACCGTCATGACTACCTTCGACGATCCTGGAACGCTCTAGTTCCGCCTTAGTGGTCTAGTATACCAGTTGAGCGTACCCGAGTTCGGGGTTGCACTAGGGCTATACACGGAGGAGTTCATGGACGACAATGAACTCGACACCCTCCACCGCCACATCTACTACTCCCCCTCAAAATGCTGGAGGGACTTCGTCCCTACCTCGACCACCTATGATCTTAGCCGCTCAAAGGCATCAACTTTCCCTCCATCATTGAGGTATCTACACGCCATCCATAAAATCCACTCCTCCAAGGCACTTAGGTTTAACCCACTCACTCCATAAAAGCCTACCGTCACAATTAACCCTTAGTGAACCCCCATGAGCCTAACAACCCATTTATTGATTTACCCTTAATATTAACCCATAACTTTTTGTTGTTCAAATACCCTAAATTAATTTGACTCCTTATTTTTGTCGAGATTTGAGTTGAAATAGTTGCTTAGCTATGTTTTATTCTGTATTTGACTTGTTCTTGAAAATAATAATAATACTTCAATACATATTAGTAGTAATTCTTCGTTTTTGAGCTTGAATGTTAATTCCATAATCTGAGAAGAAGCTCACTTGTATTCAATTGATGACTAGTTATTTTTCTAGCTAGGTAATATTTCAAGTCAATCTCAATTCTAACCTTTTCTTTTAGCTTGTGACCACAACCCCTAACCAAAGCCACATTACAACCCTCTAAAAGACCTTTATGATTGATGTATCAGCTCAATATATAGTGGTGGAGATTTAATTTTCAAGCAAGTCTATGGTAATAACTTTTCATATTGACTAATGAGTGCTTTAATTAATGTCCTTAAACACTTTGAGTGATTTGAGTGAATTTTTAGTGAGGATGCTAAACTCTGTGATATTTTGATCAAAGGTAATCACTTAAATGAGGGGAGACACCTATGTTTTCGTAATAAAATGCTCAACTTGGAATGTTTGAAAATTTGATATTCTTTTAGTCAAATTTTCAATGTATGATTACTTATGGGTTATTTTGAGATATTATTGATAAGAATTATAAGTTAAGAATAATTTATTTTGATTGTGAGTTGAGGATTTTGCTTAAGGACAAGCAAATGCTTAAGTGTGGGGATATTTGATAAACCGTAATTTATACATATTTTTACCCATGCTTAACATATTTCATGGATGATTTCTCTTTAAATTTAGGGAATTCGATGTCTTAATCCTTTAATTTCATGTTTTATACTTAGGTGAGAATAGGAGAGTAAAAGGACCAAGAAATGGGCTAAAAACATAGAAAACGGGCCAACATAGGAAATCAACACGGCCTACAGTTTACCACACGGGTAGACCACACGCCCGTGTAGGTTCAACGAGCTCTAGCACGGATTGAACCTCCTCACACAGGTTAACTACATAGTCGTGTCAAATTGGTAAGATCGAAGCACGACTTCTATGAGTAGATCACACGCTCGTGCCCATTTAACAGCCTTGACCACGGCCTGAAGTAATCGCACATGGGTGTATCCCTGTCGAGCCCAAGTTGAGTCCAATTCAGAAAAGGGCACTTTTGAGGGCTTTTAAGCATCCTAAAGCCTATAAAAACACCCTAGAGGAGAAGGAGAAGGGGACGCAGAGTAGGAAACAAAGAATTACTCAAAGAAAGCTGATTGATCCATCTTAGAAGCCGGATTTATCATCAAGACTGAAGATCTCCCTTCAAGTTTCTTTAGAAGTTTTTGGGTTTTCTTATGTTTTGTTATCTTTATGCTTTTGAGATGTTTTCTTTCATAAGTATGAACTAAACCCCCTAAATACCTAAGGGGAATGAAACCTAAGACAGATCTTGTTATTATTATCTAAATTGTATGATGAATATTTGACTTGTTCTTAATTCTTGTTTTAATATTTCAGGATATTGATTCAAGTTAATGCTCTTATTTAGAGGAGGAATAGACCCTATCTAAGAGTAAAATTGTTATAATTAAGCGGAGTTGATTGCGCGCCTAGAGATAGGGTGAGAAGATTTTACCGGATTAGGGTGAAACCTATTAAGGGAATCCATAGATCGAGTTAATGCAATTCTAGGGTGTTAATTAGAAAGAGATTTCAATTATTCAACCTAGGGCTAGACATTATTAGTCTCGAGAGAGATAATAATATAACTTAGGGATTTCTACGGATCAAGTCAAATGAATAAATCATCTGATTCAGAGTCAAATAACAAGTGAAATCTAGGTGGATTTTTCCTTAGGTATTGTGTTAATTAATCGAATTTTCCCAAAAGTATTTTCCCAAATTTTCTTTCTGTGCATTCTTAGTTTAGTAATTAGTTTAGATAACCAAACCTCTTAATTTTTAGGCTAGATAATAAAAAAAAGAAGTAAATACTAGTACTCATGGTTCCTTTGGGTTCGACAAATCTGGTCTTGCTGAACTATACTACTGTTCGATAGGTACACTTGCCTTAATCGTGATAATAAGTTAGTTTTAAGAATGATTTATTCATAAATCTTTAAAACCTATCGCGAATATCACGTATCAGTATGCTACATCTTGAGGCATCGACAAAGTACTCTAGATCTTCTAAACACATTTCGAGCTCAAAATGGTCCTCAAGAAGTTCGTACAGAGAAGCTCAGGCTGCGATATCTAGGGCACCAAGTTTTCATCTTACCCATATTGAATTTTCTATCCTTGACTACTGTATTCGTTTTGAGCTACGCTCCTAATAAATTTCCTTCTTATTACATTTGCTATTTTTGATTAACTTATCCATTTTGAGTTAATTTCCTTCTTATTACATTTGCTGTCTTTGATTAATTTATTCATTTCGAGCTATGTTCCCAATCAATTTCTTTCTTGTCCGTTGTTATGATCTTTTCAAGTATTTTGCATTGAAATAACGATTGATGGACTAATAAAACTTTCACAAAAGAAGTTATGCATATTACTCTAAAAAGTTTCTAAATAGTACAAGAACCTAAAACAGGACTATTGTTTAGAACTCTTCAAACCTAGGGGTTGAAAATGTTTGAGAAAGAGGAGTCTAAATTGTAAGTATCTCTTTGGATGTTCTGTCAAAGATATCAGTTGAACGAGAAAACAAGATATTGTGTAGGTGATACAACCTCGACGAATAACGAGCAACTCAAGCATTAAAATGGGATCATTCTTGAAAAAATGACATTCTACATTCGTGCATACATATTTGGTCATGTTACCCAGATCAATTGATTAAAGAAACTACAAATCCTGTACCCCTAAGTTATAGTGGAATAGATTGCAGATGATACAAATCCTATACTCTTGAGTTGTAGTGGGGTGGATGGAAGAAACCACAAATTTTATCTCTCTGAAGTTATAGTGGAGCAAACCAGTTGAGCAAATTGTGACTATTTCTTAAAATTTTCTGTCAAAGATGTCAGCTGCGTAAAGAAGGCAGGATAACACATTAGTGACAGAACCTTGATAAACAGCGGGTAATGACAACCCAAATATTAAAAAATGATCATTCTCATGACATTCTACATATCATGCAAATACCATTCATACACACCTAGTTAGGAGCGTTTGACTCATTCTGATCACAACATCCTAATCATTTGGCATAAGCATAGGCCCATGAAATCGATTCTACAGGTCATGTAACAAGATTGGTGAATCCACAAATCTTATACCCCTGAAGTTGCAGTGGGACGGATTGAAGTTATAATGGCGAATCTTATCTCCCTGAAGTTGCAGTGGAGCAGATTGAAGCCATTAAACATTATCTCCCTGAATTCGCAGTGGAGCAGATTGAAGCCACTAAACCTTATCTCCCTGAAGTCTCAGTAGAGTAGGTTGAAGTTAAAGTCTTATCTCCTTGAAGTTGCAGTGGAGCAAACTGAAGATAGCGAATCTTATTTCCCTGAGTTGCAGCAGAACAGATTGAAGCTATAAATAAACAAATCTTATCTCTCTGAAGTTGCAGTAGAGCAGATCATATCAAGCCTTATCTCCCTGAAGTAGCAGTGGAGCAGGTTGAAATTAAAATCTTATCTCCCTGAAGTTGTAGTGGAGCAAACTGGAGATAGCAGATCTTATCTCCTTGAAGTTACAGCAGAATAGATCAAAGAAAGCAAACCTTATCTCTCTGAAGTTGCTGTAGAGTAGGTTGAAGTAGCAAGTCTTATCTCCCTGAAGTTGCAGTGGAGCAGACTGGAGATAGCAGATCTTATTTCCATGAAGTTGCAGTGGAACAGATTGAAGCCACAATCCTTATCTCTCTGAAGTTGCAGTAGAGCATGATAAAAATATACAAACCTTATCTCCCTGAAGTTGCAGTGGAGCAGGTTGAAGTTACCAATTCTTATCTCCTTTGAGTTTCAACGGAGTATAATAAAGCTATGAAACTCTTCTCCTTGAAACTACATTGGAGTAAATCGAAATCGCAATCCTTATCTCTCTGAAGTTGCAATAGAGTAGGATAAAAATACACAAACCTTATCTCCCTGAAGTTGTAATGGAGCAGATCAAAGCCACAATATTTATCTCTTTGAAGTTGCAGTAGAGCAGGATAAAAATACACAAACTTTATTTCCCTGAAGTTGCAGTGGAGCAGGTTGAAGTTACCAATTTTATCTCCTTTGAGTTTCAGCGGAGTAGAATGAAGCTATGAATCTCTTCTCCTTGAAACTACATTGGAGTAAATTGAAATTGCAATCCTTATCTCTCTGAAGTTGTAGTAGAGTAGGATAAAAATACACAAACCTTATCTCCTTGAAGTTGCAGTGGAGCAGGTTAAAGTTACCAATTCTTATCTCCTTGAAGTTCCAGCGGAGTAAATCGAAACTACAAATCTCTTCTCCTTGAGATTACATTGGAGCAGACCGAAGCCACAATCCTTATCTCTCTAAAGTTACATTAGAGCAGGATAAATATACATAAACGTTCTCTCCCTGAAGTTGTAGTGGAGTAGGTTAAAGTTACCAATTCTTATCTCCTTTAAGTTCCAACGGAGTAGATTGAAGCTACAAATCTCTTCTAATTGAAACTATATTGGAGTAAATCAAAGCTACAAGTCTCTTCCTGAAGTTACGGTGGGACTACTTGAAGAAGAGGAGCACCAAAGAAGTCAAGATTCGGGAAGACCGGGAAAAATGGGCCCTTTTTGAAGTCTTTGCTCCATTCTCGTTACATGACAACAAGCAAAGAGGGGCAGCTGTAAGGCCCAATTTTTGCCCGGCCGGCTATAAACCAAAAAATTATAATAAAAATAAACATTAAATAAAATCCAAATATTTAAACAGTCCAAAATACATTAGCCTATTATAAGCCCAATCTAAACTCAAACGACCCAAATGAATTAAAACCAAAGAGCCCAAATTAGCCCTAAACCCAAACAAGCCCAAATTAGCCCTAAACCCAAACAAACCCTAACCCAAATAAACCTGGCCCAAATGGCCCAAAACCAAAACACTCTCAGGAACCCTAGGGTTCCCATGCACCGTAAGAACCATCAACAGCCCCAACGCCGCTCGTGCCTTTATGTCACCGCCACGTATGGCCTCCGTACTCTCCGAACGCCTCCACATCCTCCGTACCTGTAAACCAATGCAAAAAGGACAGCAACAAAGGGACGAAAACAAGCAGCAAAGAAAAATTGATTGTATATTTTCTTTTTTCTTTCAACTATAAAGTCCGAAACCAATATTTTGTAATATTTTTACAGAGAAATAGCAATCGAAAACAAAAATAATATTGGCAAGGAAAGGTGATCTTTTTTTATTTCCTTTTGCGAGTTTATTCCAGACATAGTGCATATATATACATATATATAAAAAAACACGTTTCTTCTTACCTTCTTTAGGTCGGGAAAGTCGGAACCGAAGGGTTCCTTTGGCTCTCTCCAATTTTCTAGAGGGTTTTTTGCGTGTTTGAGGCTCAGATCTGAGGTGAGGAGAGCGAAGGGATTAAAAGGGACCAGACCAGAGGGCGCGAGAAAGAATTTGAGAACTCTCAAAATTTTTAAACAAAATGAAAGGAGAAATATTTTTTTTTTCTAAATTCAGCTATTTATATAGGGTTCAAAATGGCGCCATTTTGGACTTAAGCACCAGTTGCCAAAACGACATCGTTTTGCTTAAGGACCCGAAACTCGACCCGAATGCGGCCAGGATCCACGTGTTTTGGCCTTGATGGGCTATTTGCATATCCAGCCCTTCTGCCTTTGCTGAGGTTTTCAATCTGGTCATTGTACCCTTTTTATTTTTACAAATTTGGCCCTTCAATTTTGTTTCATTTTTTATTTAGTCCGTCATCTTGCCGAGTGAAACGCTGCGCATAAGGGTCAAGATTAATTTCCTGATCAGTCCTTTGGCTTCTTTCGCGCGTTCACTTAGATTTGGATCTGTGTTTCATTAATTTTACAATTTTTTTTGATTCATGCCCTAATTTTGTTCTGATTCGCAATCTAATCCTTAACCTTTCATAACTTCCTCTTTTACTTTTTTTTCTCATGTTTAAAATTTTTTGATTTAATATTTTATTTATTTATTTCTTCAATCCTTTTTATGTTTAAAAATCATTTATTTATCTTCCTTTAGTATACTATTTCTTCGTTATTGTTGTTATTGTTGTTATTTATTTTGTTATTCCATTCGCTTTTGTGTTTATTTATCTTAATTGTTTATTATTTTAATATATTACAAAGTTTAGATTTCATCATTATTATTATTTATTACCTTATTATTATTATTACCCTTTTATTTTATTTTATTTTATATTTTTCTCTTATTTATTTGCTTATTTTTAAACTTTTTTCTTATCTTATTATTTAAACTTTTTATTAATTTTCATTTATTCACTTATGGCCTCTTATTAGCCTTTTTTTATATATTTATCTGTTTTATCAATTATTCTTTTTGCTCTTGCTATTGTTGTTTATATCATCGCGTTTATTACCCTATTATGCATATGTATACTACGAATTTGTGTTACATTAATCTTTACCCAAATGCGTAAAAAAAGAATTTTCAAAAATAAGGCGATGTTTCAAATTTTGGAAATATGAGAAAATCATACCCTAACTTATGGGGTCTCGATTTTTCTTGTTAAACCTAAATATCCAAATATCCTTTTAAATTTCAAAATATATGATTTTTAAATAAAAATAAAGGCAATATTTCGTGTTTGAAAATTTGAGATATCGTGCCCTAATATACTGGGTTTCGATTTTTCTTGTTTGACCCAAATGATCGAATATCTTTTTAAAATTAAAATGCATGAATTTTGGAAATCAAAGACAAGCTTATTTTCGAGGGTTTAAATTGTCGTGTCCTAACGTACTGAATGTGACATTTTATTACTACAAGACAAGAAGGTCTTTAGCATCCGCTTCGATTTATCCAAGCATTTTTGTTTAATCAACATTAATAAAAAGAGGGATCGTATTTTAAATTCCTTTTGAATTTTCAACTTTTGACATCAAGACATTAATTAATCAATTAGGTACCAATTTTGAGCATTACGAGGGTGCTAATCCTTCCTTGTACGTAACCGACTCCCGAACCCATTTTCTCGAATTTCGTAGACCAAAATTGCTATTTTAGTAAAACAAACATTTTATTAAAACAATCAAATTACGAGGTGGTCCGATCACACCTAAACAAAAAAGATTGGTGGCGACCCCTTGTTCATTTTCATTTTCAAAATCAAAGTCGACGACTCGTCTTTTTCAAAATAAATAGTTTCGACAATAACTTAACACAAATTATATTAGCTGAAATTTCTTCTTCTTTTTTTTTTTAAAAAAATATGTATATATACTTATCATTATTAGATTTGAGTTGTAAAAATAAATGTGCAAATATCACCTAAAGTAAATATTTCATCTAGAAAATAAAATAAAAGAATTATGAAAATACGTATGCCATATATAGTTTAATGGGAGTTATACGGGCAAATTATATAAAGTCAAAATGACGTGAACTTCACTATGAACTCGTAGAAACTTGTGCTGATAACGTGTTATAAAAAAAACAATAATAATAAGTAAAAAGTGGATGAAAAATAGGGGAGAATTTTCTTTGTTTAATTTTCACTTACAAGGTGCTATTTATAAGTTCCTTTACATTCAATTAGTAAATATACTACATTCAATAAATTAAGTTTTCTTAATTACTCCATTTAATGGTCTCCTAATTATAAATGAAGTAAAGAGTTTTATCTCATTACTTTAATATGTTTAAAGGGGTTATAGACATCCATTTAATGTATTTACAATAATATATATATTATAGACAGTGAGCGATCGCTTATTTCAAATATGAATTAAATAAAAAAAGATAGTGATAAATTAATCTTGTAAATAAACTCAATCTACAAAAAGTGATAATATTTTAAAGAATTTAATGGGTTAAAATGTGATTTTAAAATGTTAAAATTTATTTATTAATTTTTTTAGAATTATTTTCTCTTAAAATGATAATGTAATTTTCAGGATAAAAGTGAAAAAAATTATTTTTAATATAAAAATGTTTTATTTAATAATGAAAATTTTATAAAAATAAACACGTTTAGAAGATTTTAATATATATCAAGTATGGTAAAGTAACTTTTTCCAATGTCATAATTTAATTAAAGTTCTTTTTGGGAATGTGTAAACCGGGTTTAATGGGATTAGGCATGTGATTTCCTATCCTTCTAGTGTCACGGACCTGGAGTTTTCCCACCCATCCGTGCGGCCTTAGGCAGTTTCTTGGCTTAAAAACGCCTAAGTCAACCTAACTTCCACCGATAATGGATTCAACCGTAAAAACGCCTAAGTCAGCTCAACTCGCAACAATAAAGGATTCAACAGAATTCCCTTAAAGTTTTCATGAAGAACAGCGGAAGAACGAATTAAGAGCGATCTTTGAAAGATGAACAAAAGCAAGAACGCTTGAGAGAAAAGTTTGAGTAAATGCTCTCAATTCTTATTCATAAAGAATAATGAAACAATTCAGGAGTGAGTACAAATGAGGGGGAGGCTCTCTATTTATAGTTCAGCTCCCCCAAAACCGATGGCTACAATTAAAAGCTGTATTCAATTAGGACTCTAACTTTACAGAATTAGAAGCTGTGTACAATTAGAACTTCTAAGACTACTTAGTCCTATCTTCATTATCGGGCCCATCAGGCTTCAATGTGACAGGCATGTCCAACAGCTCTTTGAATCGGGCCAGTTCTCGTAGGCCAAATGATCCCCATCTGAGCAACAGACCTCCATTGGATGCATTTGGTGCGCTTGTCACGGGCTTTGAACTGCGGTCCGTGACATTCTCCCCCACCCATTCTCGCAACGCCCTCGTTGCGACTTCTGAATGGCACTGACTTGATTCGCCTCGGTCTCGTCTCGTCGCCTTAGCCTTTCCCTTTCTTTGGGATTCTTGCCTCGGCTTCTATCGCTTCTTAACTCGAGCCGTCCTGCTCGTCGCATTTACTCTGGTCAACTGTCCCACATGCATCGCTTCTTTTCCTTTAAAGTCTGATGCACTACCTACCTTTCCCATAGGTGGAAGCCTTGTCGATGACTCGGCTAACTCTGATACTTCACTCAACTTGAGCCTCATTGGTCCCAGCTTCACTGTTTTCATCGCAACTTTATCCGCTAAGTTAGATGACAAACTCACCTCTTCCTTGGGTGGAAGCCCCTTCGACGACTCACCAAGCTCAGACGTTGCGTTTCTTTCGACTCCGGCTTGCTTTGGACAGTTCCGCAACTCATGCGGACCACGGCACAAGAAGCACTTAACTTGCTTCTTTTTGCTCCTCTTTGCCGTCTTGGCTTTGGCTTTTCCCTTGCTCGAACCAAGCTTCTTGGGCTCATTGTCTGCTCCATCGTTCCCCTCGATGACAGACTTCTTCGGACACTTCCGCAACCTATGCAGACCATGACACAAGAAGCACTCCACTGGCTTCTTCTCGCTTTCGGCCTCCTTGGCTTCGACACCCCTTGCGCTCGAACCAAGTACCAAGGCCTTACCCACCGGCTTCTCCTTAAGCGCGGATTTCTTCAAACATTTTTTCAACATGTGTGGACCGTCGCAGAGAAAGCATTTTAGCTTGTCCCTTTTCCTCTTGGGTTTCTTCTTCCCAACTCGTGGTTTCCCATTACCACCATTGTCGCCGTTGTCATTGCCATTAACTCTATCTTCCTTGTGATCCATTTCACATACGCCCCTTCCATCAGACTTGGAAAACCCAAGCTTGTCTTTCCCTAGACCAAGCTTCACCACGGACTCAACTACCGTCATGGCTTCCGACAGTTTTTGGACACCTCTTTGTTCCACCTCCTGTCTGACCCACGGCTTCAATCCCTTTTGAAAAGCAAGCAATGCTTCTTCATCGGTCACATCTGAAATTTGGAGCATGAGTTCCTTGAACTCTTGAACATACTCCCTCACTGTGCTCCGTTGCATTATCTCTTGCAACTTTGCCCGAGCTTCTTCCTCGGCAAATTCTGGGTAAAACTGTCCCTTCAACTCGCATTGGAACTCTTGCCACGTCCCAATCTCACCTTGCCTTTTATCTGTGGTCCTACCTCGCCACCATAAAAGCGCAATGTCAGTAAGAAATATTGAAGCAGTGTTTACCTTAACCGCATCCTCCATGATGCTTTTGGCACGGAAGTAGTTTTCCATCCTCCACAAGAAATTGTCCACATCACATGCAGACCTTGTCCCCACAAACTCTTTCGGCTTTGGGACATCCTCATTACTGAGTGCTGCATTTGCCACTCCTTTCCCCACGGCTGCTTGACACAAGGACAGCTCTCCCTCGAGCTCCTCTATTCTTGTGCTCAAAGCCTTCGTCGTGGCTATTGTTTCCTCCTTCAAAGCCATCATCATGGCCTCGAGAGCATCATTCCTTTCCGACAGCTTATCCCTGTGTAAATTAAACAACTCGTTTACCTTGTCCATGGTGGAATCAAGAGACATCTTTACATAGTCTCTAGACTGCTCCTCCCAGTTTGTTATGCGATCCTCGACCCCATCGAGTGCCTCCTTTACATCCGCCATGGATCCCTCGAGTTTACCCACACGTTCCTCTACTGCCGATATTGTCTCCCTCAAAGACTTCCTTGCCCACCTTTTTTCAAACTCTTCTTTCGACATCCCAACGGTGCCTTTGAACCAACAACTCGAATATTACTTGGTTCAAACCTTGGCTCGGATACCACTTGTGATGGACCTGGAGTTTTCCCACCCATCCGTGCGGCCTTAGGCAGTTTTTTGGCTTAAAAACGCCTAAGTCAGCCTAACTTCCACCGATAATGGATTCAACCGTAAAAACGCCTAAGTCAGCTCAACTCGCAACAATAAAGGATTCAACAGAATTCCCTTAAAGTTTTTACGAAGAACAGCGGAAGAACGAATTAAGAACGATCTTTGAAAGATGAACAAAAGCAAGAACGCTTGAGAGAAAAGTTTGAGTAAATGCTCTCAATTCTTATTCACAAAGAATAATGAAACAATTCAGGAGTGAGTACAAATGAGGGGGAGGCTCTCTATTTATAGTTGAGCTCCCCCAAAACCGATGGCTACAATTAAAAGCTGTATTCAATTAGGACTCTAACTTTACAGAATTAGAAGCTGTGTACAATTAAAACTTCTAAGACTAATTAGTCCTATCTTCATTATCGGGCCCATCAGGCTTCAATGTGACAGGCCTGTCCAACAGCTCTTTGAATCGGGCCAGTTCTCGTAGGCCAAATGATCCCCATCTGAGCAACAGACCTCCATTGGATGCATTTGGTGCGCTTGTCACGGGCTTTGAACTGCGGTCCGTGACACTAGTAGCTAGCCCGTCAGCCACTTCAATTCTGAAAGATTGGGAAATTTTTTAATTAACACAATTATTAATTGATTTTATTATCTCAAATAATATTAAACTATTTTGGATATTCATTTCGGCAAAGCAAATGCAACATAATTGTACGGTCTCAAAATTACTGCAAAATAATGCTACAAAATTGCATATGACTTAACAAAATGCTGGAATCATTGATCACTTTAATATTAAAAATTGATATTGTTATATTCCATATAGCGGACCCTATAACTTACTAATGGCTAGTCCGTGAATTTTAATCTAGCGAACTATACACCTCCTCATCTACAGTCAATTCGTAAACCTCAATCTGACGAACTATACATCTCTACTAACGTTAAGGTTAGATGAGGATAATGTGAAAAATAAGAGCAATTAATTGTTAGTCACCCTAACATGTCCCATCATAGGACATCACATCACCATCGTTGTCAAGGGTATCAAATTAAACTTTCACGTCAACAATCTTAAGACATATAGCCAAATTTGTCCTTCACTATAAAAAAATCCATGCAAATAGCTCACAAGCTAACACAATCCACCTAACCTCCCATCTCTCCCGAGAGAATTGAGATTTCTTCCCAACTTATGTTTCTTCTTTCTTCTTTCTTCACTGTACCCTTACCTTCTTCCCTTTGTTCACCTCACTAGTTAACAATTGGTGTGGTAGCATGGACAGACATGGCGTATCTAGGTACCAATGGTCTTTATAGTATTCAATTTGATCCTTTTAATGATAAGTTACAAACCCCGTTGGTCATAGCACCGAAAGAAATATGAAGTAGACTAGAAAATTGAACCAGAATCCATTGCATACTGGCCAACAATATCCCCCATAAACCCAAACCAACCAACAAAATCCATACCACTAGTTTTATCAATATCCTTATGGTATTATAACTCTCTGTCGAAACCATTTTTTATTTTTGAAAAAAGGGAATCGACTTTAAAACAAAGTGTGGAGTCGCCACAAATCCTTTTTTTTAGGTGTGATTAGATCACCTAATAAAATATTTTATTTTATGTAAATCAATTTTGGCCTACGAAATTTAAGAAAATGGGTTCGGGAGCCGGTTACGTACGAGGAAGAATTAGCACTTTCGCTATGCCCAAAATTGGTACCAATTTGATTAAATAATATCCTTATGTCTAAGATTTTAAAAAAATATTTTGAAATACGATTTCTTCTAAAACATTTGAATGACTCACATTGGACGTTAGAATTCTCTTGTTTTGAAGGAGTATAGTATCACATCCAGCACGTTAGGACATGATCCTTTAAACCCTTGAAACCACGATCAATTCTTGATTTCCAAAAGCTCATACATTTGAAAATTATAAAAGGATATTCAACTATTTGGTCCAACGAAAAACCGAAACCCAACACGTTAGGGCACAATTTCTCGGATTTCTAAACATAGAACACTGCCTTATTTTAAAATTTAGAAAACACGGGCGAAATTTTAAAGGGATATTTGATTATTTTGGACAAACGGAGAATCGAAACCCAGCACGTTAGGGCACGATTTTCCAAATTTCCAAACGTTAAATATTGCCTTTGTTTTGGGAGATTTTCAAATAAACAATTGTAAAACCAGCTCAAAACGCATTAGTTTGACTTGAAATAAAATGGAATAATTAACTTTAGATCAATAAGTTGAAAATTACAATGCAACACTTGTGAATGAAAGGTAAAATTATAAACATGGAACAATATACACGAATAGTATACTATACTTAGTGAATGAAAATAGTATAAACAATAAAACAAATTAACAAATATATAGTAGCAATGAGCACACATCCTATTTTAAAAAACATTAATAATCAAAATAATGGAAATTAAAATATAACTAATCAAAGAAACATACTAGAATAAAATATAACAAATTTCTAAACATAGATGAATAACAATTGAAATGATGGTACAAAAGATTAATAAACAGCATATAATAATATATAAAATAGTATGAAAATTAAAACACAACACCTAATATACAAAACAATATGGACACTAAGAGCCAATATGATACAAAACAATTTAAGAACTATATGAAAAATTTACAAAAGAATAACACATGCTAGAATTTGAAATAATTTACATGTAAAAAAAAACTAATACTATATGAATGATTATTCAAATAGCTATTATGAAAGAAAAAGTCTTAAGCAAATAATGTACAAAATATTTTTAAAAATGAAAAATCTATTTAAAGTTGATGATATACATATAATGGAAAAAAATAATTTAAATAATATATAAAAGATAATAATATATGAAAGGGTTTTAAACAATGAAAGTATATAATAACACATTTTTTAAGGAATGAACTATATACATAATAGATTTGGAAAGAAATATATACTTAGATAGATTTTTAAATATATATATATACATATATATACATATATACATACATAAAACAACATGGAATTGATAATAGAATAAAGCTAATTTTAACATAAGCTATATATATATAATATAAAGGTAATTTAAAATAAATATTACACAATATTTTATGACAATATAATATAAAAGAGAATTTTAAAACAATAATTTTAGAATTTGAGCAAATAAATAAAAGAAATAAACAAAGTGAAATTATTATAGCAATTCCAAATGTATATTTAAATAAATCTTTAAAGACGAATACTAAATGAATTTTTTTTTAAAAAAATAATGAATTACACATATTGAAGTGAAAAACAACTTAATTGAAATAAAATTAAACTAACAGAGATAATTAATAAATAAAATATATCATTGAAACTGACATAAGGACTAAAATGCAATGCGCGCGAATGCACGAGGATCAAAGGAAATATTCCAAATTCCAAAACGCAGCGTTTAGGCATGGACCTAATTGGATTTATGCGCAAATTACAGAGATTAATAAAAAAATCCAAGAAAAACAAATAAGACTCAATTGAATGACCACGTGAAAATGAGGGACCAACTGCGCAAATGTTCCCTTTAAGCAGAACGCGTGGATCCTCCTGGGTAATTGGATCGGGTCGGATCAGGCATGGCCTATACGGCACTGTTCTGTAGCCCTGGAAACTGGCTTAAAACGACACCATTTTTGCTCCTTTATAAAGGCTAAAATCAGGCCTATTTGGCCAAATCAACCCTAGTCCCTTTCTTTCTCATTTGGCAAACCCTAAATCCCTTACTTCAACCACCAATTTACCTCCACAAACAACAACCTGTGCATTCAAGTTTGAAAGGATAGGTTTTCAGCCTTGAGATCCCCTTTCGGTTTCGATTTCAACGAAGCAAAAGGAATCTATTGGCATATTCGCAAGGTAAGAGTTCTCTTTCTCTTTTTTCCTTTGTTTACAAACGCAATGATGAAAGATCAAAGGAAATAAATCGCAAGAAAATGAAAAAACTTAAAGAAAATTAAAACAGAAATCACCTTTAAAATCTTTGTTGGTTTTCTTTGTATTCAATTTGCATTCGTAATCCCATTTACAGTATATAATCGGCCTTTTTATAGCCGAACCAAGAGAAAAGGGAAAAGGGAAAAAAATAATAAAAATGTAAATACAAATTTTCTTTTTCTATTATTGCTTTGCTGTGTTATTTTGTTCTTCTCGCAGGTTCTATGGATGCAGGAGGTGCTGTACGGAGGAAGAGGCCCTGGTGACGTGGAGGTCGTGCGTGGGAAACCACTCGTGGGAGCCCGATCCCCTGGCTGGCTGCGACGCTAGCATGTTCCAAAAACCTTTGGGGTTTCTGGTACTTTCAAACTGTTGGGCCCCTTTTGGCCATTTGGGATTGTTTTAGCAGTGGGCTGTTGTAAACTGGGTTAAGGATTAAGTTGGAGGGCTTTGGGTGTAATGGGATTTTGAGTTAGGGTCTAGGCCAATAATTTTAGGCTTTATTTTGGGGTTTCAATTGGGTCTCGATTAATATTTTGTATTTTCGGACTGTGAACATTTTATTGTTTTTGGGTTTTTTTTATTTTTTTTGTTTTATTTTAGCTTTGGTTCTGGTATAAGCCCGGGCGAAATGGGCCTATTGCACTCTCAAAATCAACACCATGTTGAAGCATAAAAGACTCGGCCTAGGTGTGGTATTTGCAATTTCTACAACATTCCATTATGAGTTTCGAGCAGTCGGTGGACTTATTTATGAGTAGGTTACAATCTCCTGCTTATCTCATATCCATCAAGAAGTGCAAGGATAAACCTTTAAGAGATCTTGTGAAAAGGTTTAATGCAGCAACTATGGTTGCAAAAGATGTCCCTTAAGAATTCATTGTTCAAGCTTTCATGTTTGGAACAATTCACCAATTTTTGAAATATAACTTAATTGATAAGTCCCTAGCCAACTTGTTAGCATTATACAAGAAGACTCATGTCTTCGTTGAAAATGATGAATTAGAAAAAACTAAGTTGCAAGTGCAGCGAACTAGTGCACTAACCTTAGGAAACTACCATTATTCTCAAAGAAGTAGACCCCTATTGCATGATAGAGTTGGGAGAACTTGCTCTTAACATTTGTACTTGCGGGGGAGAGGGGGATGGAGGGTAACAGGGATATCTTTCCAGTGACTCTCGAGGCTACCAATGATAGATTAGGACAGATAGAGGTTATCAACAAAGTCAGAAAGGACAACAAAGGGCATTGCATAATCAATTTTAGTCCTACCATGACTTGACAACGACTCCAGTGCAAATTTTAAGTCAAATAGAGAATCAGGAAATCTTGAAACCTTCACCTCATTTTAGACCTAACACTCATAGAGACAATTCAACGGATGTATGTGGTTTCCACCATGACAAAAGGCATACAACAAATGATTGTATTCATTTGAGAAATGGTATTGAGTTTACAGTTAACAGAGAAAAATTGCCACGGTTTGTTGTTAGACAAGGGCAACCTTATGGTCGTAGAAATAAAGACGATAATGCTTTTAATTCACAATGATTAGATAAAGGAAAAGGCAAGCAGGTCCCAATAGAGGCGATTAATGTAATAATTAACATTAGTGAAAAATGTGCTAGATCTAATACTAAAAGGAAAGCTTATTTGCATAGTGTGATGTCCGTGATTACGTCAACAAAGAAACCTCGATAGGTACAACTGTAAAGAGTTCAATTCTCAAATCCTGATGAAACAAATTTGAATGATCCAGATGGTAATGATTCATTAGTGGTTTCAGCAATGATTGCGGGGTTTGAGGTCAAGAGAATTTTGGATTGATACTAGAAGTGTTGTTGAAGTTCTCAATTCTTTTAATCAATACACGACATGTGTATCTAAATATTAAAAATGATAAAAGATTTATTGGGAATCCAACCAACACATAATAACACACCTCACGTTTCACAAACTTCATCATTGAACTCAAATAAACTGGCATGTAAAAATTATTATTTCTCCTACATAAATTTAATTATTTTGAAAGTTTCAATTATTCAAAATTCAAATTATAAATTCAAAAAATATATATTAAGTGTCGTAATCATTTTTTTGAAAAACGGGAATCGACTTGGATTTTGAAAATGAAAGAACGGGAGTCGCCACCAATCCCTTTTTGATGAGGTGTGATTGGATCACCTTAAATTAATCATTTTAATAAAAGTTAAGATTTACTAAAACGATAACTTTTGGTCTATGAAATTCAGAAAACGAGTTCGAGAGTCGGTTACGCACGAGGAAGGATTAGCACCCTCGATACGCCCAAAATTGGTATCTAGTTGATTAATTAGTGTCTTAGTGTCGAAAATTTAACAACTTGAAAGAATTTTGAAATACGATCCTTCTTTATAAAAAAGCTCAAGTGTTAAAGACTTTCTCGTCTCAAAATATAAAATGTCACATCCAGTAAGTTAGGACACGACATCTTGAATTTTCGAAAACGAGCTTGCCTTTTATATAAAATTTGCGTATTTTACTTTATTAAAAGGGTATTCGATTATTTAGAGTAAACGAGAGAAATCGAAACCCAGTAAGTTAGGGTACGTTTTCTCGAATTCTCAAACGCCGAATATCGCCTTTATTTTAAAACAAATTCTTATTTCAAGGTGACAAAATGTCATACCCGGTAAGTTAGGGCACAACACTTCGCATCTTCGAGAATAAGCATTTTTCAAAACTCGTATAGCGATTTAAAAGAGTATTCCGTTATTTAGGTTAAATGAGAAAAATCGAAACCCAGTAAGTTAGGGCACGATTGTCTCGAATTACCAAATACGAAATATCACTTTTATGAAGGAATTATTTTAAGGTATTGAGTGAAAAATATGATGTGATTTATTGTAAAACATAAAACCAAATCATGGTGCTAATACACAATAATAAGTGCGGCAGTATCAATAACAATGATATAAGAGCGATTATAAAAAGATGAAAGCAAGGCTAACAATATAAAAATATAAAACACAAGCATAAGGCAAATGAAATGATCGAATAAAAATAAATAAAGCATCGCAAAATAAAAATGACAAGGATAATGAAAACGATAACAAAAATAATAATATAAATGATAAAAGCATAAACGATAATAATATATATGGTATTAAAATATATACGTAATAATAGAAACAAAAGTATATATAATATCAAAAATATATGTACGGGATACATATGTGAAATAAGCACATAATAGTTATAAAAATATACATAATAGAATATATGAATAATATGATGTTTACAATATATATATATATAAAAACATAATAAAAAATTATGTGCATGATATAATATTAATATACATGATATAGTTTAAAATATAAAAATAAGGTAATATGAGAAATAAAAATATATAAATGATATAGTATTAAGGTATATATATAACAATAAAAATACAATATTAAAATATATATACAAGTAATATAAAAAATGTATCCGTATGTGTATACATAATAAAATGCAATATTTAAAATATTTACATAGTATATACATGCTTAAAATGATAATAATGTTTAAAAAAATAAATATTAATGATATTACCTAGATATATACATATATATTAAAATGAATACATGATGATATTAAAAGTATGTACACAATATATGATATATCAACAATTTATATATATATAATATTTATAAAAATATACAAGGTATAATGTTAATATGTATATGTATAATATAGAGTATGATATAGTATTTGAATGTGTGTACATAAAATACATATTAGGAATAATAATATAAAAGAAACTATAAGAATATATATATATAAAAGTATTGATTAAAATTAAAACGTCTAAATAATAGTAAAATATGCCAATAATAATACAAAAATAGAATAATAAATAATATTAAAATAATAAAGGGTAAAAATAATATAGAAACCGTATTAAATATGAGAAAGGGACTAAATTTGAAGCAAATATTAAGTCTTGGGGCCGATTTAAAAAACTAATAAAGAGAAAGAGACTAATTTGAAAGCGCAAATAACATACGGGGTCCAAAAGGAAATTTTCCCTTCCCCCCAAAACGCTGAGCTTTAATCGGGACCAAAATGTAAACGAGATAAAATCAAAGGGGTGAATTTAAAAGCATAAAAAGCTTAATTGTAAAATTATAAAAAATCGGAGGGGTCAAAAGCGCAAATAACCCCTCCGCTTCAAAACACGCGGATCCAAGGCCGGAAGGGTCGGGTCGGCCCGCTCCACCCCAAAACGACGCCGTTTTGCGCCTTGGGGGGGAGGGCCAAAACGGTGCCGTTTCAAAGGCTTATAAAAGCCAATTTTTTTTTGAAAATTTCATTCTTTCTGCGTTTGAGGAAAAAAAAAAGGGAAAAGGGGGGTTTTCTTCTCTAGGGAAGACCTAGAACCGGCCAAGGGTTCGGCCATCGCCCCGCCGTGGCTCCACCATGCGCCGCCGTCGGTGGCCGGAAAAGGTAATTTTTTTTTGAAATTATTTTGTTATTTATTTTTATATATTTGTATATAAATAGAAGTAGAAAAGGAAATAAATAAATAAAAATAAAATAAAAAAATAAAATAAATAAAAAGGATTGACGGGATCACCTTTTTCTTCCGATTTTGCTTTTTTTTTTTTTGTTATTCTCTATTCTATGCGTTTGAATCAATGTTTTGCCTTTAAAATCTAGTGCTATATTGCTCAAGATTGTCTCAAAAGAAAAAAAAAAGATCCCCGAAAGGATTTCTGTTTTTGGCTTTTAAAGCCTTTTACATTATTATTTTTTATGCTGTCTTTTCCGTTTAATGCTTTGCAGGTGCAGCTTGGGCGGTGGATTTGACGAGGGCGGTGCTGCAGGCGTCGTCAGAGGCAAGTGGGGGCAAAAGGGGGGTTGACCGACGGCTAGGGTTTTGTTTTCCTTTTTTCTTTTCTTTTTTTTTGTATTGGGCTGTGCTATTGGGTTTAAGGGTTATTTGATTTTGGGTCTGTTTTGAAATTGGGTTTGGGGTTAATGGGTTTTTAGCGGGTCCGCAAATTGGGCTTGTACATTAGGCTTAAAATGAGAACACCTATACTGCGAATTCTTCACTAGGCTCGTGAAGGTCATTTTATAACCTTCACTCGTCTAAGGGTGCAATTGTTATACTCTATATAATGGACCTTAAAGCTTATCGATGGTTAGTCTATGAACCTCAACCTGGTGAACTATGCATCTCCTCACTTGTGGTCAGTCCACAAACCTCAATTTGGCGAACTGTGTATCTCTGCTAACGCTAAGGCTATATGAAGACCACGTGGAAACTCAGAGTAATTAATTGTTAGTCATCCTAACATGTCTTATCCTAAAACATCACATCACTACCACTATCAAAAGTATCAAATCAGACTTCTATATCAACAATTTAAAGACATATAGCTAAATTTGTCCTCTACTGTAAAATAACAATGTGAATACCTCACAAACTGACACAACTCACCTAACCTCCCATCTCTCCTGAGAGAATTGAAGCGTCCTCCCAATTTCTGCTCCTTCATTCTTCACTGAAACCTTACCTTCTTCCCCTTGTTCACCTTACTAGTTAATAGATATAATATTTAAAAATTAAAATCAAATAAAATTTTAATTGGAATCAAATATCTGGAATTACAAAATCATTTATCCAAACCCTCAAGCCTGGAGTATCTCTTAATTGCATATTAAAAAGCCAAACATTCTTTAGATCACTTAATTTGCAATCAAAGGTTGTCAATATTTAGTACCCAAAAGAAATTGCCAATATCAAAATAATTAAGCTGCCTTGTGCTTAAAGTAATTTAATCGTTATGTTGTATTTGTATTATATTAAGCTGCCTTCTGTTTAAAGTAATTTAATCAAAAGTAATTGTGTCAGATTTTAGTGATTCAATTTAAGATCATTTATGTTTATGTTGTATTATATTTTAAATTATCTTATAACTTATTATAATAATTTAATTTACACAAAAATTGTATACTTTATTATTTTCATGTTTCGGAAGTATTATAAATTTGATTCACATTGATGGTATATAATTCTGCAAATATTAATGAATCATATGATAATATGTTATTAAAGATATAATATGTAGTTGTCTGATTTATTGACAGGTATAAAATTATATACTATTAAAACTAAATTTATATAAATTTTTGCATGTTAATACTTTATTTTATGTAGTTTTAATACTTTCATAAATGTTATATTCTAAACTTCAACTTATTATTATTTTTTAAAAAAATCATATTTTAGTAATGTAATATTTATAAATAAATAAAAAAAGCTTTCTTAGTGAGCCAATTTTGCCACGTGAGCATAAACTGCATACAATATAAGAATGTATATATTTGCCTTACAAAAAAGAATATGTATTTCAAAAAAAAGAAAAAGTGTATATTTAAAACAATAAGACAAAAAATTAAATGAAAAAAAAAATCAAAAGCTTAGTTCAATAATTATTTATATCAGCTTTGCTAACAACATTTTGATTGAGTGATAAGAATGATATGTTATTAAAAAAAAAAGAGTTGGATCTTAAATAATTCATTTCCTTTCACTAATTATTAAAAATTATTAATTATAATTATAAAGTCAGATGGTTTGTTGTGGAATTAATTGATGAAACCCAATGTGTATGTATGTTCAACATAATTCACTCACGAGACAGTTCCAAGTCAAAATTCCCACATCACACACGTTATAGTATATATTAAATATTAAACACTGAGTATTTCCCATACTAGTTGTTTTCCATGTTCCAAAGCTTGTTAAAATAAAATAAAATAAAAACAGCTTTGATTAATGTAAGCTTAATTTGTCTTCAAAGTTGTCAACATGCAATATATGTATATTTAAATTCGTCCATAAATCTGCCTTCAAATTGGACCACCATCAATTTATTGCAAGCTGCTATATAAGCTTCAACATTTATATTTTATAAAGTACAATAATTTGAGTCATTTCAATTTGTTGTTAATATTATCAAATATCCACCCTGCCATTCTCCAATGTCACATGATCCTTAAAATTTTCAATTATATGATGATTAAATGGAATATAATTTGAGCCATATTTTGTTGTGCCATAAAAAATTCCCATATCAGACCGCTCTATTTTCTTTTTAGATAAACTTGAGGTTGGGCTCCAGTTCCACCCCTCATAATTAATTTAACTTTTTGTGAATATTTAGAAAATTTCTAGATTTTAAATTTTGTGTCGAAATATTAATATTTTTTCTAAGTTCAAAGTATTTAAATTTCATTAATAATAAAATTGTTATACTTTCACATTTTGCAATGACATATGACAGAATATAAAACAATTTGGTAAAAATTCTTTGTTGAATGCAACTCACGAGTAATCCTTCATTAGATATCTTTTAAGATGCCCCTTCACCTAGAATATCTACAAATGACCCTCCACGAATCTCTCTCAAACCATCTTGGAACCACCCTAGAGACCCTTCATGGAGACCATTAAAGCATAATAACCTCGTACAACCTCAGTATGAAAAATATCAGAGCAATACTACATAGTACTATACATGGTGATAATTGACCTCAAACGGCCTTGCCACCCAGTTGGCTACATGGCATTACCAAACAAGGGCACCCTCTTATATATACCCTAGAGCATGAGAGACAAGGGATCCTTCTTTCTCCCTAAAAAAACTTTTAAGTGTTTCCCCCAATTATCTCCACCTTCCTCCTCTTTTGCCTTCTCCCTTCTCCTCCATCTTCAACCTTTAGCTCTTTGCCTATCACAAGTGAATCGACCCTTCAATCATCACCGCCTTCTCCTCTTTGTCTCTTCCTTGTTAAACACTTTTTTGATACAGTATTAACGGTGGGGATGGGGATAACACAGTTTGAACAGTGTCAAACAGATGTCTCATAAGAATTTTAGCCATCATTCCATTCAAGTCAAGACTCTCGTATTAATAAAAGTAAATAGTTTGGCACAACTAGAAATACATTTTGTAATTTGTACACGTTGATGGTCACTTACAACCAAATTATGCACTAACCCTAAATGAATCTGATAATAACATATCATTAAAAATAAAGTTAAGTGAATTTGATTTTGAAAATTTTTAATAATATGTGATACACTAACATGGTATAAAATTATACATTATAAATGTATTAAATAGAAAAATATATATATTATAAATTTGTTGAGAAAAGATGTTAAAAAGTCCCACGTTGTTGTATATGAAGATATGAAAATTAATTATATGGGTTTCAATTTTCTTTTTCATTTTGAACATTGGCAGAATATTACTTAATAATTTATGCTCCACTTTAAGTGGGATTAGCACGTGATTAATCCTTGTTTAAAAATTAAGATTTGGAGAAGATTCTTTAGATTTTCATGCATGAGACAATACATGGATTTATTCACATTAACGTTTTGTTCACAATTGGCCTTAAATTCAAAGGATAATCCTAATTCGAACTATTTAAACTCTAAATTTTAAATTTTAAATCTAAAGATTTCATCCAACATTATTAATTATAAGTCGGAATTTAACAAAATCAAAATTGAAAATTTTGATATACACATATATATTGGCTTGATTTGCAAGCAATTTAATTTACATCATCAACCATTTCTATAATATAGAATATTGTAGAAAATTATTCAGTCTGATAATTCACGTAATTTTATCATGTTGATAAAATTTAAATTAAATGTATTTATATTAGATGCACATTTGCATTCCACAATGCAACTTTTTACTATTAGATGCAATAAGGTAGTCAGGGTTGGTAGGTACCTCAGTCCTCTTAAAATAAATTTTTTTATTTAAATTCCTTTAAAGTTTATAAAAATTTAAATTATTAAAAGTAAAATTGTACTTTGACCCTCTAAAAAAGATAAAAATTTGATTTAGTCCTTTAAAAATTATAAAAATATAAATATTAAAATGGTTTGCATTTTTACTATCGTAAAAATATACAATTTAATTTCGACCCCTGAAAAAATTTTCTGACTTCACCCCTAATCGGATGTGTAGTTGGCTGATTAATTTCATGTAGGTGCCAGGACATGGAACTTATAGTGGTAAAAGTGTCACTAGGCTTTATACTAAGAGTTGGTTCTCATATTATCTCTTTTATTGAAAAATGGGCAAATTATTCTTTCTATGTTAGATCAAAGAGTAAACTAGTCATTCTGTTAAAAGTTCTATCCATTTCTACTACTAAAAAATAACCCACGTATGTCATAATGAGGTAAATATGACACGTCATGTGTAACTATTTGGTTATTCTATTGGTCCTGCCAATTTTAACAGTAAAAATGGATGAAATTTTTAACAGAAAGGACTAATTTACTCTTTGATCTAACGTACAAATACTAATTAATCCATTTTTTAGTAAAGGGGACTGTAACACCCTAAATTCGGCCTAGAAGTTTAAGTCGAATCTGGACAAGTTACACCAATGTATTGAAAACTTATTATAGAAATTATCCAGAAAACATTCAAAAATTTACTTGATTCGTTGCGGAAAATCTTTTCAGAGTTTAACGCAGAAAACTAAAATTCGTTTTGTCGACTTGAGTGATTTTATAGTTTCGCATTAAAAATTATCAGCATTGACGAATTTAGCAAAAACCAAGACGAGCTCAGAAACACACTACAAACCCAAAAGATCAAAAGCATTTTTACATTTTTGGAAAACGATCCGAGCTCCTACACGTCGTCCGGTCCTAAATCAGAGGCTTACCTGAACACACAAATACAAAACCAAAAGGTGAGCTATAAGGCCCAGTGTATAACCAACATTAATTACAATTAACAAAACATAATATACAAATCAGAATGACACAGAGAACTTAATAGCGAGTATAAGACCAGAACGAAACATACATGAATTTCACGGAGGTTGCCATCATGCTAATATAACAGAACAACACAAACCCACCAGAACAGGACAGAGCAGAACATGACAAAATAGAACAGAGCAGAGTAGAATGGAACAGAGCAAAACTGAACAGAACATAACAGAGCAGAGCAGAATTGAACAGAGTTACGCAGAGAATGCATGTTTATGCAGATGCGATAGTTTTCAAAACATATCAGAATGTAGATTTATCAGAAAACATCCTATCCAACTCCGATTAGAGCTGATCATGGGTTCGGCAGCCCGGTCCGACCTGGCCCGAAGGCCCGCTTGAAAAATAGGAGGGTTTGGGTAAAAATATAGGCCCGAAAAATGGGCTTAAGCAAAAAAAGAGGCCCGTTTAGAAAATGGGCCGGGCCTCAGGTAAGAGTTTTTTGGCCCGGCCCAAATTATATATTAATATATATTTTTATTTCATTTTTAATCATTTTTAATTTTTAATATAACCATTTTTTATTATATTTTTAATTTGTGTATTGTTTTAAGAATTGTTTTAGTATCATTTTTATTTGTTTTAATATTTGTTTTTATGTTTTTAAATATATTTGATTTATTATATTTTTAAATTTTTTTATTTAATGAAATAACAAAAAAAATTTAATATGGGCCGGGCAGGGCTCGGGCTTAGCAATTTTATTTCTGGCCAGGCTTGGACAAATTTTTAGGCCCATATTTCGGGCCGGGCGGGGCTCGAGCCTAGTAGACGGGCCTAAAATTTTGTCCAGGTCCGGCCCGAACTCGGCCCGGCCCGGCCCATGATCACCTCTAACTCAGATACACACCAAAATAGAGTTCCCCCCAGAACTCATCCAGCCAAATCACGGAAATAGATAACTGTGGATAGTGCCACCAGAATTTTGCAATTAAAGCTGCCATATCAAATACATGTGGTCAAGCCACTTTATTACAGCCAAGCTGCCAGAATAGAAACATGGTTAAACCACCAGATAATATAGATAATCAAACTTCCAAAAACTTCCTCCTTTTACATCATCCCAAGTCCCATGCAATGTGTCATGGCATGCATATACAGAAGCAGAGTGATAAGCATGTAAATCATGCTATCGTACAGTAACAAAGTCAATAGGCATGGGAGTTCATGCGTTATAAAGTAGATTTATCAAAACTTAACAAATAATATTAGATTTGTCATGAAGTCACATGCCTAGTTATAAATTAGAATCAGTACCAATCAATTTAACATATTTGGATATCATATGTTCTTAAGCAACAGAGTTACGTAAAGGCATACCTATAAAGTTAACAAAATACAGATCGTACCTAGATAATTCGCACACATTAGACAATAGCACACTACGTCCTGATAGGTCCTACTTACTTAGGTTCAAACATAGCAGACATACTTATAGATCACAAGTTGCTCATCATCAAATCATCAGATATCAAGTTATATAGCCTAATTTAGATCATACGGATCCTACAGTAGGCTTGCGTTTGTTTTGAACGACGCTTGTGGCCCGAGGGAAAAATTCCAAATCTTGGTCCATGCGACCGTACGCTTTCACACGGCTTGGATAACTAGCTCGTGTGCCTCCATACGGTCTAGCACAAGCTTGTGTGCTTGCCTGTGTGTCTCACACGTCCTGACATACGCCTATGTCACCTGCCCATATGGTCTTAATCTACAATCAGTGAGTTACACAGCCTGGACATATGCCCATGCCATTGGCTCGTGCGAACCCTCCATAACACATAACCACACACGGCTTGAGCACACGCCTGTATGCCAAGTCGTGTGCCTCCAATTTTCATGAACAGTGAGTTACACGACCTAGCACATGGCCGTGTAGCTCACACAACCTACCACACGGCCTGGTACACGGTCATGTGGTTCACACAACCTACCATACGGCCTGGCACATGACCATGTGGCATCGACAATCAATTTTTCGATGAATAAACTCGAAACGGAAGTTGGGTTATCAGTACCCACCAGATACGATTTTGACGTGAAAGTAACAGAGATAATTCTCATATCTAAAATAAAGTTACAGTAACCAAATCAGACAATCAAACCAGAACAAATCACTTGAATAACATCCAAACCAAATCTATGTCAAAAAACTTTCGACACAACACTCCAAATCGAAACTTACCAGTAACGAACAGCGGACACGCGATTCCTACATTGTTGAAGGAATGCTAGATGTCGCTCAAACCTCTCCTGATTCAAACAACCAAATAACAAAATCTCAAGGCCTTGCTATGGAATTCAAAGACCGACAAAAAACCACACACTAGCAACATAGGCAATTGGCTCTTACCGACGCTAAGAACGGAACCACGAGAAAAGGTCGAGCCCCGTACGAATTCACGCCCAATAGCAAAACAAAGGTAATTCGAAAGTAAAGAAAAACCAAAAAGAAAAGAAACAAAATGAAGGAAAAACGTTTTCTTTTTGTCCCAGAAACAAAGAGAAGGGAGTTACCAACCTCTTAATTAACTAAATTAAAAAAAAACTATATTGATTTACGGATTAGTATAAAAATATTCTCATTACGCACGCAGAGATTCAAACACAGAACCAAGGGGTATATAGAAGCTTAACCAGTGAACCAACAAACTTATTATTAATATCAGTTGACTGAATTTAACTTATAACTCACATGTCCAAAGATAGGGATTTAGTCAAAAGTAGCAAAATTTCAAGAGATAGTATTCAAACCCAGAACCTCACATACATAACTAGAACACTTAACCACTGAACCAAATAAATTTACTTATCAAAATTTTCTAAAATCTAAACTTAGGATCGAGAGATTTCTACTCTTGATCTCATAACTCAAATTCTTCTAACCCAATTTTTAGGATGTTACAGGACAAAATGTAATTTACCGCAAGAGCTTCCATGATACTTATACCAACTTGTAGAGTTTTTTTTTTCAAAAATTACATATATTTTTCATTGTAACAAAAAATCTAATATTCAAATTATCGATTTATTCAGATGTAAACAATTAGTACCTTACATATAAAAAGACAGATTTTCAGTGAAATGAAACTAAGATTATAAGTTGGAAATCTTAGCTCAAATTAGATAATTAAGAAATGAAAATATCTATTACAAGATCTTCAAAAGAAAAGAAAAATGATTTACTATACTATCTACTCAAGTTCTCCTTTTCTTTTTTGTTTAATTAAACACCAGTAACATTAAAAAAAAATGGCTTTTAGCTTGAATTTATATCTTTCTTTGATGATGAGAGTATAGCATCAATGGCTTCTCTAACTTGTGAAATATCAGGTGCTTTCCCTCCTTGAACTGGCCAAAATTCATCTGTTGCCAACACCTGCCCATCAGAGTTAACATTTACTTAATAAAAATATCTTAAAAATGATCATTTTTCAATTGCAGTTCAATTCTAAACAAAAGATTTCATTTACAGTATCATAAAATTTTTTAGATGTTAACTTTGCTAAACAATAAATGTTAATTCTATTCCAATTTAGCCTTATTTGATTCTTTTTAATAATATAAAGATAAAATTGATCCGTTGAATAATAGAGAGACTAATTTGATTAAATTCCTATAATAAACCTATCAGGTATATTCACCCATATATATCATAAAATAACAAAGCCTTTTGAGTAAAATTGCCATTTATGATAAGCCCTATATGATGAATAGAAAGCTGAAGATCTCCCTCTCACCTTCACTTGTAATTGAAGGAACTTGACATAGCTAATTGCTTTCTCCAGCATGGTTACTAGATCAACCTGTGGAGCAAACAAATTTATAAACATGCATATAATTAATTTCCAATTTTAACAAATAAGTACAATGGGAAAATATATATTTGTTTCAGTTGTAATTAATAATTAATTGCTTACCTTGGAACCATTAGGCACTAGTTCTTGTAGTATCTTCAACCGCTCACTGATCCTCTCACGTCGATTCTGTATATTTACATCAAAAGCAATTTCTCATAGTTAATTTTCCCTCTTGATTTTGGTTGTTTTCCTATTAATAAAAAAGGGTTAATTCAACATGACATCCTCAAATTATGGTTTATATTTTAAATTAATCCTTGAACTTCAATGCGTTGTAATTGAGTACTCAAAATATCATTATTGTATCAATCATATCTTTCTGTTAGCCTAACTATTAGCTTGGATATTAATTAATAGCTCAAATCTAATATGGAATATGTTTAAAACAAGTGAATCATATTATGAACATTTGCGTCCCTATTGCATGGAAAACTTGGAATTGACTTGTTAAAAAGAGAAGAAAAATTCTCTTGAATTTTATTGGTATTGTCTATTTTTTTAACCGGTTAGATCTAGAGAATTCATGTAGTAAATACACGTGTTTATAATTTAATTCACGTGCTCTACATGTACTCCATGTCAAATTTGGATTAGCATTTAATATCTAAATAGAAACTAAAGTGATAGAAAGACGTGATTGATACAATACTCTAATATGTAGATGACTTGATAGGAATGTTTTAGAGTTTGAGACCAATTTAGAATTTCGAGGGTAGTTTAGGGATTCTTAGTGGAATTATACCCTAAAAAAACAAGTTTCAATGCATGTAAAGCAAACCTTGGCTGCAATACTTTGAGGATCCTTTGAAGGACCGGACTTTGATTTAGCCCTCTTAGCTTCATTGCTACATTGTTTCTTCAAAGCTTGAGTGCTATCTCCCTAAAAAAAAAACACACAATTTTATCATATGAATTGTGTTTTAATTACTTGGATTGAAACGGAAAAGAAGAAATGGTACCGTATTCAGACGCTTAACGCCGGCAACTCCTGGTGACCGTAACTCCGGTATACTGTCAGCATCCATTGCTGATTCAGAGTATAACCAATCTCCATTGTTCTCTTTCGAGCTAAAATTGCTAGCTGTTTCAAAGCAACTAAAATCTTCCACCAAGCGAGGATCCCACATAGAATAATTATCTTTGTGACTTGCTCTTTTTAAGTAAGTACCGCTTCGTGGAGCCTTCTCGTTTTGTTCAAAGCTAAGAAGAGATCCATAATTAGTCCCATGATGATATTGATGAATGAAGTTGTCGTACATTGAACTGCCTTTGAAGTTTATCAATGAATGAACTTCCTCATGCGGTGGCCGGAATACGAAACTGTCGGAATCAATACTACGCGGAGAGGAAAATGAGGAAGAGCTAGTCATCGGAAAGTTGTTGACACCACCGCCAAGCTTTTTCAAGTGATCATCACCACCTTCATCAAAGTTTCCATTATTGAAAGCTGAGGTTTGAAGTGAGCAAATAGGGTCCTTGGCTAGTGCCATTATGATAGTGAAAAAAAAAAGGGGTTGAATGACAACTTCCCTAGAATGCCTATATATATATCTAAAAATTCAAACATATAAATTAAATATTAATTTCGGTCCATTCATCAAAAATCCTCCATCATGACTTGGATTTTGAATTAGTTTCCAAACTTTAAAATATTTTAATTAAGTCTATAAATTATTAATATATACATTAAGTCTTTCCATCAATCTAACAATTAGCTTGAACGTTAAATGCTATTCGAATTTGACATCAAGTATATTTAAGTACATGGATGAAATTGTATATAAAAATGCACCTACTGCATAAATAAATCAAACCTAACGTGTTAAAAAACTAAAAAGAAATAATCTTATTTTTTTATTGATATTATCTTTTTAACATGTTAGATACAAATTGTTTGTGTGATCAATACACGTGTTTACAATATAATTCACCTATATTAAATATGCCTAAATTCACAGCTAGACTAACAGAATGATCTGGTTAATATAATACTAATACTTTGAAGATTTAATTACAACGTTTTGAAATTTAATGACCAATTTAGAATAGAGCAATAATTTATGGACATTTTATGGAATTAACCTCTCTAAGATGGGTTTTAATGCAATACTTAAACTATAGATGGGAATCGAAAATACTTGGGTTTTTTTTTTCTCCTTATGGGAACAAGAAACACAGTATTAAATATTGCTGCAATTTCACAGATGTAATGAACTAGCAAATTATATACACATATATATAATATTATATAATATGATTGCATCGGGATTGTTAGCTGGCAGAGGTTGATCGAAGATTAAATGGAAAAACAAAGGTAGAAAAAGAAAATCGAATTAAAAAGCAGCATAAGGATCGGCGGAATTTTCTCCCTGCCCACGTCTCTCAGATTCCCCCCATATTTATTGTTATATGAACTATTTGCTTCATACACTTGAAGAAAATTTTAGCTTTTTGAGGTTGCTTCCTACGTTGTTTCACTTCTGCATGTGGGTTTTCTACTGGTTTTTTCATGGTGGCTTTGTAAGTCAAATCATGGCCATCTATTCTATTGTCTGGTACTTTAATTGATTATTTAGCATTGATCTGGTTCCAGTGTCTCAAGATTTTGTTCTTCTACATCTGGAGTTTTTTTTTAAGTAGAAATTAAGGGACACTAGTCGGTTGGGTTAAAAATCTAAAATCAAATTTAGTTGATTAATTCATACTTTAATTCGAACTGACTTAACATTCACCAATTCTATTGATTCTTTCTAAAGAAAAAGAAGTCAGTTTAATGAATTAAGTAGGTTAAATCGATTATCTTCCACTTATTTCCTTCCACCTACGTCTGGTTAAACACAAATTAAAGTTGATTGGGATTTTAATTTGAAATTATGTTATAAAATAAGTAGGTTAAAAAATTGAAAAGCCAACTTAATTAATCAACCACTTACTTTTTTGGACTTAATTCTTAATTCACCTAACCTAATCAACTTAACATTGGCCAGTTCAATTTTTTTTTTAAAATAAATTTTGGTTAACACGAATTAACTATTATAACCAATAAATTTTTTATACAATACCTATTTTTATTCATAATTCTTAAACTCTTAAATTATTCGGAACCTTTTAACACTAATTATAAGGCTGACACGAAGTCCTTTTTATCTATTGTAATGGAAACGGTGCATTTATTGCAAGTAATGAGATGTAAGAAATGTTAATTCAATTTGTATATCCATTATTAATTAGTAACTGTACCTTTTGTGAACCCAATGAAAATCATCCTCTCCACATGTTTTGTTGGATGGTCTATAGGGGGAAATTGCATAAAAAGCAAATCTGGCCTTGTGGGGAAAAATGAACACAAAGAGCAATTCCATGTTTTTAGGAGAATTGTTTGCTGTCCTCGTACCATGAATTTTAAGAGCTTTGCATGTCTTTGAATATCATCCACAAGAATTCACTAAAGATTATGCAAACTAAATCATCACATGATTTGAATAGTGAGGGCATTGATTTTAGACGTAATCTTTTCTTACAATTCCGTTTGTACAAGCCCAATTTGTGGGCCCAAATAACCTCCAGACCCAAACCCAATAGACCATTTTCTAGCCCAAAACCTATCTTCTAACCCACAAAGCCCAAACTATTTTTACCCAAAACCCAATTACAAAGGAAACCCTAGCCCAATACATTAAAGAAAAATAAGGTAAAACCTAAAACCCTAGCCGTTCAGCCACTTGCTCCCTGTCCCATCCACCACCGCCTCTGCTCCCACCGACAGGTCAAGTCCACCGCCACAAACACCTGCAAACATTAATAAAAAAGGGACAGAAAGTAGAAAAGAGAGGCATGTAATGGCTATAAAAAGCCAAGCAAAAACCATTGTTTTTTTCGGCAAATCTTGATATATACAAACAAAGCATTCAATCTTTTTAAGCAAAGAAAACAACAATATTAGCCACCAAAAAATAAGAGAAACGGCATCAAAATAAACCCAAAGCCCTCAGAAACAGAAGCCATAGGCCTAAGGTGATTCGCTTTATTTTTCTTTTTTTCGTTGTTATTTCATAACCGAATCTACCTATTATATACCCTTATATGTATAAATAACTTTAAAACAAAACAAGAAAAAATTTTACTCCGGCGCCGGAGACGTGACGGAGGACGGTGGTAGCTCGCCGGATTGCTGACCGAGCTTGGACCTGCAGAGAAAACAAAAAAAGGGCTTAGTTTTTTTAGAAACAAATAGCAAAAAGTGATTTCAAAGGCTAAATTTTAACTTATATAGATGTTACAAAACGACGTCGTTTTGCTCGGCACCCATAAGCCCTAAAACGACGCCGTTTCGCTCTACCCGACCCGAAACTCGACCGCTCCACAGAAGGATCCGCGTGTTTTTGCTATTTGGGACAATTTCGTATGCAGTCCTTCCACAATTTTTGTTGATTTTAATCAGGTCTTTTCATGTCTTTAAATTTAGCCTTGTAATTTCAATTTTGCTTCAATCTGGTCCTCTGCCCGTTTGAAGGAGGGATATTTGAACGGCGTCGTTTAGAAAGGTTGGATTATTTGCTCTTTTAAGCTCTCCTGTTTGCTCGCGTGTTCAAATCAGTCCCCTTTATTTCTTTTAAATTCGCCTCAAAAACTCTATTTTCAATCCAAATTCGTCCATTTTTTTATTTCTATTTTAACTTTAATATTATTCATAATATTATATTATATTATTATTATGCTTGTATTTTTTACTTATTAGCATCCTATCATTATCATTTTTACTTAATACTTATGTGTGTATATATATATGTTATATAGTATTATTAATAATTTAATATTATTATTTTATTAATGTATTTTTATATCATATATGTATTCTTTTAATGTATATACATTATACTCCATATTACGCATATATGTATTAGTATTATTACGAATATTTATTTTTTAAACATTATGTATATATATTTTTTATGTACATTATGTATATATTTTAATATATTATGCGTATATTTTGTTTTGTATATTACGTTTATATTATGTATATGCTTTTAATATTATTATATACTTATTTTTATTTTTATTTTTTAATATATATTGTATGATATTATTAATTGTTTTTTCTTTTCTCTTTTGCATCATTATCATTTCTAATATACATGTGTGTCATATATTCCTTTACATATATTATGTATATATCGTTAGTATTATTAGTTATATGTATTTATCCCATTTCATGTACACATTATGTATACACATTCAATATTATCATATATTTAATTTTAATATATATTTATATAATGTTTCTTTATTATTATCATTATCTCTCTATTGTTACTATTATTATTACACCTTCCATTATCATCACTATTGTATTATTACTTTTATAACATTTTTTATATATAATTATCTATATGCCATTGCTTTTATACTAACTAATAATATATATATACACATTTTTGCGTACTTATTTTGCTTATATATATCATTACTCACATTATTATCGTTTCATCATCTATTTATTTATATATTTGTAAATTCTTTCAAACCTTAAATTATTCATTATTTGTATCATCATTATTATTATTACTAACATATATATATATACTATGTAATTTTTATTATATTACGTATACATTGGTATATACATATCATGCATATGTGTCTTTTAATATCGTACTATTATTATTATGTATATATATATTCCTATATTCTTATCACTTCTATTATTACGTAAGTACTTTAATACATATATATTATTATTATCGTTTTGTTATCATTGCCATTTTATTTTGTCATTTTTATATTTATTTATTTATTAATTTACTTGCGTATTCGATCATTTCATTTTCCTCATGCGCTTGTTTACTAGCCCTGTTGTTATTTCACCTTTCATAATTGCTCGTATTGTTATGTTTGACACTGTCACGCTTATTATTACGTATTAGCATCATAATTTGCTTTTATATTTTACATCATGTTTTTTTTATTCGACACCTTAAAATAATCCTTTCATAAAAGTGATATTCTATATTTAGCAATTCGAGACAATCGTGCCCTAACTTATTGGGTTTCGATTTTTCTCATATAACCTAAGTCACGGAATATTCTTTTAAATCACTATATGAATTTTAAAAATGCTCATTTTCGGGGATACGAGGTGTGGTACCCTAACTTACCGGGTAGGACATTTTGTTACCTCAAAATAAGATTTTTTTTGCAAATAAAGGTAATATTCGGTGTTCGAAAATTTGAGGAAACGCGCCTTAACTTACTGGGTTTCGATTGTCTTCGTTCACTCTAACTAACCGAATGTCCTTTTAAAAGTTAAAATTCATTAATTTTAAATAAAAGGCAAGCTCAGTCTCAAAGTTCGAGATGTTGTGTCCTAACTTACTGGGCATGATATTTTATTACTTCGAGATAAGAGAGTCATTAACATCCGATTTAATTTATTCAATCATTTTTAAATTAGCATTAATACAAAAAAGGATCGTATTTTAAATTCTTTTAAGTTTTCAAACTTTTGACACTAAGACACTAATTAATCAACTAAGTACCAATTTTGGGCGTATCGAGTGTGCTAATCCTTCCTCGTGCGTAACCGACTCCCAAATTCATTTTTTTGATTTTTGTAGACCAAAAATTATTGTTTTAGTAAATATTAATTTTTATTAAAATGATTAATTTAAGGTGATCCAATCACACCTCATCAAAAAAGATTGGTGGCGACTCCCGTTCTTTCATTTTCAAATCCAAGTCGATTCCCGTCGTTTTCAAAAAATGGTTACGACAGCTTGGTGACTCCACTGGGGACACCATAAGAGAGTCAAGCCACAAGTTGATTAACTTTTGTCTTTTTATCGAAAATTGAAAATTTGGTTTTGAAATACAATCCTTTCATTGCATTTCATCAGCTATTTTTTGTGGTATATGATACAATACCTGCTGCATTGGTTCAAGTCTTTAAATAGTTTTGCATATTGTATTGCATGATCGCTGTGGTCACACCTTTTTAAGTGGGAATGAGAAACTACTATTTCGTGAGGTTTTCACCTCCGTATGGGATAGTGGATCGCTTTCGGGATACATCCGTACCTATGTCTTCGTGAGATTTTCATCTCCATGCAGCCATAGGGAAATGTATTCCCCTGAACTGAACTCGGTCTGTATGAGCCTATAATGGGTGAAGATCGAGGAATCTGCTGGTTCAGGTACCCTTACTCTAGAACCAAACCCCATGTAGGGAGCCTTAAGAACCCACCTTAGGTAGAGCCACTCCGAAACCCTAGTGGTTACCTGAGCAAGTGCTATATTTATTATTCTTTGTTTGCTTTGAACTGCGTATGAAATACTGACTTGCTTTGTTTTACTTTGATTGTATTTGCATGGCATTTTCATCACAAAAGGTGTTGATTCACATTCGGTTCCTAAATAGATAGCTTATAATGGAAAAGGGGTTTTTTGATAAAGTAGAAGACAACGCGGCTGTCCGGATATGGGCTGAGACAACACAACAAGAGAAAGGTGACAGTCTTACCGAGGGATACGTGTCAGAGTTGTGGAATTTTACTCAGATCAGCGTAACTCAGAATAATCTCCAAGAGATGAAAGAAATTTGGGGTCAGTGGGATGACGAGGTCAAACATCTATTCTATTGTCATTACGATGATTTACCTTATCTACTCGATGTCAAGGAAGATGAACACCTGTTTCAAGTTGACAGAATTTATTCCATTGCCCGAAGATTCAGGTTGACAGAATTTATTCCAGACCTGCCAACGTCCCAGCATTTGCAAAAAAACTAATGAACATCATAGGGATGAGCGAACAGTGGGTTACAACCCGGATCAAACAAAAAGGAGATTGTAAATGCATTCCTTGGAAGAACCTGAGGGATCTAATCTTAGCGCACCCCGATGTGAAGAAAAGAGTAGATGTCTTCGCCCTGAGCATTTATAGACTGGTTATCTTCCCCAAAGCCTTGGGGCATGTAGATGAGGTAGTTTTCGATCTTTTTGATAGGCTTAGTAAATGGACCACACCCGTACCCGCAATCTTAGCTGAAACTTTCAAATCACTAAATGCTTATCGAAAAGCGGGTGAAGGGAGATTTATCGGATGTGCACAGCTCTTGCTATCTTGGTTCCACAGCCATTTTTGAAAAATGGAAAAGGTCTCGTATTGTATCTTCTCTGAAAATTACTCTCCACTGAAAGAGTTAGTGGCTACATCGAGGCGAGATGATGTTACAGAAGAAAATTGGATGACGGTTCTCCAAAATTTGCAAGAAGAAGACGTTGAATGGAGAGCCCCGTGGATGGTTCCTGATGAAATATTATACCGATGCAGAGATTTCGATTGGGTTTCCTTGTTAGGAGTATGGGGAGCTGTAGGATATGCTCTTCTGCTTGCATTAAGACAGTACAGATCTAGACAGTTTACACCACCAACATACGGGTTAGCCCAGTGCGAGTTCGTGTTCACAGGGAATAATTACAAAAAGAAAGTTCGCGAGATATCAAATGCCTGGAACCAGACTCGTAAAATGAAAAAGTTTACTGCCAATCCCATGACTACTCTTGAGTATGACCGATGGTGGAATCAGAGGATTAACGACAACATTCCTACATCAGATCAAGGGAATCCTCAGTCAATAGAAGAACACTTGAAAGTAATCCCATCTGAGTTAGAAATCATCAGGCAAGATTTCGAGAGAAAGAGTCTGGAGCTAGAAAAAAGGATCGAGCAGTTGGAAGAAGAAAAGATGCAGCTAGGGTTAGATGTCGATGTCCAGAAACCAGAAGCTGAAAGATTCAAAAAAGGGAAAAACAAGGCTGAAGAGGACTTGGACAGTTTGAAAACGGACTATAAGAAGCTGCGTAGATCAATGAGAACCGCTGGGTTAGGAAAAACATCGGAACAATGGCGACAGGAAGTTAAAGAAGAACAAAGCAAAGCCAACCAATGGGAAGAAAAATTCTGGGATGCTCAAGTTTGAGAAGGTGCTCTGAAAAGAAGTTTGGTAGAAAGCCAGAATGAGAAGGAAAGGTTAAAGATTCGGGTATCAGAGTTAGAGAGGTATTTGCATCAGTGTCACTCGTGTAACTCCGTAGTCGAGTTGAAAGCTAGTTAGAACAGAATCGAAGAATTCAAAGAGAATATAGAAGAACTCAAAACAGTGCTGCAAAATTGTGAACTTCAGATAGAACTCCTCGAGGTAAATAACGAGCGATAGAAGGAGCAACTTCATCAATCTCAAGACCAAGTCAGGAGCAGGAACTACGTCATGGACGAAGCTTTGACTCAAGTGCAAGAGGTGGCTGATCACTTGCAAACATTAGTAGTATAAGCCGATGTGCTGAGTTTGAAATACGAGTCAGAATCAGACCGAGGCCGAGAGCTAACTTGGCTACTTAGGCAGGTAAAGGCCTTAAGTATCAGGGCCAAGCCTTATATGTAATCTATTTTATGTAAAGAAACTTGTTTTCTAGAAAAGTTACTCTAATGAAATCAAATTAACGTTTTTTTTGCATTCATCACATTCATTGCATTCATGCATCAGCATTACATCACACGCACTAAAACTCACAAAAAACCCAAAAAATCATGGTAGTTACCCTGAAACAATGTTACGGTACAAGAGGAAAAACAAGAGCAATGGATCAAAGGTTAGAAAGATTAGAACAAATGCAAAAAGAGATGCAGGATCAATTACAAGCACGTATACAAGAACAGCTTGCCAAAATCCAGCAAGATATGAGGGACCAGATGCTGGAGTCCCAGAAAAGCATGATGGACCAACTAACGCATCTATTGGCTGGCGGATTAGAAAAAGGGAAAAGCCCATTGATCAATGCGGGGGATGATAATGAAGATCCTACTTACCCTCCAGGTTTTGCCCCAGCAAACGTTCAGACACAACCTGATATGTATCCAAAAAGGCTATCAGTCACAATTAGACCTCAACCATTTCAGGCTAGTGTTTCGGCACCGATGAATTATCAGGCCGGCTCGGGCTCCAATCCGGGGGATAACCCGACCAACCCTGTGGTCCTCAATCTCGATGAAGTAATAGAAATAGAAAAGACAATGGTAGAACTCCCGAGAGAGCAGGAAGAAAGGTGTAGATGGTTAGAAGAAAAATTTAAAGAAATGGAAAGCACCGACTATCGTGGTGGAATCGATGCTAAGGAATTAAGTTTGGTTCCGGACCTGGTACTCCCTCCCAAGTTCAAAACCCCAGAATTTGAGAAGTACAACGAGACTAGTTGTCCCGAAGCTCACATTACTATGTTCTGCAGACGAATGGCAGGCCATGTCAATAATGACCAACTATTAATTCACTGCTTTCAAGAAAGTCTGGTTGGGGCCGCTTCTAGATGGTACAACCAACTGAGTCGCGCCCAGATCAGTTCATGGAAAGATCTAGCACAAGTTTTCATGAAGCAGTACGGTCATTTGGCAGACATAGCCCCTGATAGAATCACTTTACAGAATATGGAGAAAAAGCATAATGAGAGCTTTAGGCAGTACTCCCAGCGATGGAGAGAGGTGGCCATACAAGTCCAACCCCCTCTGTTGGAAAAGGAAACCACTATGCTCTTTATCAATACCCTGAAGGCACCTTTTATTAACCACATACTGGGTAGTGCAACCAAGAGTTTTTCAGACATAGTAATGTCTGGAGAAATGATAGAAAATGCGGTAAGATATGGGAAAATAGAGGTTGGGGAAAACGCCAAGAGGTCAGCGCTGAGAAAGAAAGAGCACGAGGTGAATAATGTGAGCTCATATTCGAAATCGATCACCGTGAGCCAACTAAGGTCGACAACTACTGGACAGTAGGGCCCACCCAGACAAGAGCCCAACACAAAACAAAATAGGGAGAAACTCCAATTTACGCCCATTCCAATGACGTAAAATGAGTTATACCAAAGTTTATTTGATGCATATGTCGTGTCTCCCTTCTATCTAAAGCCAATGCAACCTCTATACCCCAAATGGTATTGTTGCAGGCCAATTTTGGCCCAATTTCAAACCCCATTTAACCAACCCCAAACCAACTCCCATTACAAAGCCCAATTACCCAACTACACCCATTTCCATACACAAATTAGCCTATTACAACCCTTAACCAAATAGCCCATTTACCAACCCAAATCAGCAGCCTAAATAACCTCTAGCCCACACCTATTACAAATCCAATACAACTAAATTAGCCCACACCTATTACAAACCCAATACAACTAAATTAGCCCAAACAATACCAAACCCAAAACAGAAAAAATAAAAAACTTAAGAACCCTAAGCCCCACTTGCACTAGGCTAGCCGCCTCTGACTCTGCACTTGCTCTGCCAAAGTCTGCCACCACCGCTACCAGTCAAGTCCACCGCCCTTCACACCTGCAAACAAGCAAAGAAGAAAAGACAAAATAAAAAGGAAAGAAAACAGTTTGTACAAGAGGCTATATAAGCCGATTCAGAAACAGTGTAAAGGATCTCTCTTTTTTTTCTTTCTCGGCACTAAACAAATAGAAGAAAGAACAAAAGATTAAACACAAAACGGTGATATCAAAGCATAGATCAAACACCAAATAGTGAACAAAAACATAAAAAAAAATCAAAATTGGAGCGAAGGTAATTCATTTATTTTTTTTACCCCCGATCTTTTTACCTCTTATATTCTTCTTTTTTTCGTTTCAAATATATATCATAAATAATAAATAATAAATAATAAAAAAATTCAGAGATTTTACCTTTTTCCGGCCACCGTCCACGATGGCCAGAAGCGGCAAAGTTACAGTGGTTGTTAGATCTCCGGTGGTTGGACTCTGGGCTCATCCGGGGAAAGGAGAGAGCCCACTCTTCTTTTTTTTAAGCAGCCGACTAAAATAAAAAAAACAAAATTTTTAACTTATATAGGGGCCCAAAACGCAACGTTTTGGACCCCTTTGTTCAACGAAAAACGACGTCGTTTTGGTCCTCGGGTCGGGTCGACCCGACCTGCTCTGAACAGGATCAGCGTGTTTTTAAGGGAGGGGTTATTTGCTCGTTTAACCCATCTGCTTTTTAAACGTTTTGCAATTAAGTCTTGCGTTACTTTCAATTTGGCCCTGAAATTTTGCACGGTTTTCAATTCAGTCCAGTTCAATACGGTACGTTTTCGAGGCTCGGATTTATTGCGCTTTTGACCCCTCCAAGTTACACGCATGTTATAATTTCGTCCTTTTCTTTAGTTTTTATTTCAAATTGGCCCCAATATTTAGTTTTTAATTCAATTTCGTCCTTTTTTACCTTTTTTCGTTACTCTACTTTAATTTATTATTATTACTATTTTTTTATTATTATTACTTCTAATGTGCCCATATTATGTATTGTACTATGTGTATATATATATTTATATGTTACGTACTTTTAATATTATATTTATATATATTATTATGTATATTTTTAATATGTATGTATTTGTGAAGTATTATCAATAGTTTATTATTATTATTAGTTTCAAAATGTATGTATTGTGTTTATATTTTAATACTACGCTATATATGTTTTTGTATTATGTATATATATTTTTAAATATTATATATTGAGTATTTCTAACGTTATTACTATATATATACGTACGTATTTTTATCGCATAAATGTTTTTATTTATCACTTCTAATGTATATATATATATCGCATATGTTTTATATCGTATATTTCCCTTATTTATTTTTTATTAGTTATATGTTTTTTATTATTTCATGTACATATCTTTATATCATCTTTATTATTATTAATCTTAATACATGTTTTATATATGTATATATTATGTATATTTTAATATTATATTATATGTACGTATTCATATTATAGTGTTTTTAGTTACATATTTTTGTACTATATTATTTTATTAGTTTTGCTATTATTAGTATTAGTTTTAGTTTCAATGAATATTCTAATATGTATATATATACACTTTAGTATCATAGTTGTATACTTTTATACGGTCTTATGTACATATATTTACACGCATATTTTCTTTTATATACATTTTTAATATCATATATGTATATGCGTTTTTACTATATTAGTTAGTCTTTTTCCCTATTTTATATATATTTCAAATACTATGTATAGTATATTTATGACTCTATTACTATATATATTTTTTGTACACACTTTTAATATTATTATGCATTTATATTCGTTGTTTTTATTTCATGTTTAATATTATCATTATTTACGTTTAATATCGCATGCATGATTATTGTTTTTAATATTATTATCATATTTATTATTTGTTTTAATATATACCTGGCACTTTTATTTATTTCTATTTCATATCAATTTGCTTTGCATTATTTCGAAAATCTTATTCCTGTTTTCCGATTAATTTCAATGCATAAGGCAACATATCGGTTTAACACCAAGTCGTCAATTTCATCGCTATGTTGGATGAATATCAATCGACTCGTGTTAAAACGGTATATCTTCTCAAAAAAAATCAAAAAGATTGAAAATTCTTGTCTTTTCAAACGAATCACGATTAAATCTTATATTGAACTCGTATTTTTGAAAATCAAGACAACACGTGTTTATAAGATACCAATTTTGGGCGTCGCGAGGGTGCTAATACCTTCCTCGCGCGTAACCGACTCCCGAACCCTAATTTTTCTCTGGATTTTAACGTAGACCTAAACTCAGCCTTTAATTTATTTTAATAATAGATCTAATAGGTGTCCGATCACACCTAGGAAAAAGGATCGGTGGCGACTCCCTGTTTATTTCAAAACTCAAACGTCAAATTTCAAAAATTTTTCAATAAATCGCCACAATTAGCGACCAAGCTAAGCAAATTTTTACGTCGCTACAGTTGGCGACTCCACTGGGGAATCAGGTTTTGGGAGTCGAGTCTAGAAATAAACGCGTGTTGTCAAAATTTTCAAAATTCCTTGTTCGATTTAATGTTTAATCGTGATCCTCAAATTTTGGTTTTTGAAAAATCATGCATTTGTATCGTGTTGTATATATTCTTCTAACTTGTTTTGTCTGGTTGTTTTAAAGCTTTAAATTCTTATGGTTTTAGTTTTGGTTTAGTTTTTAAATAAAGCGTAAAGGTTTGTGAGTTTCTCCCCACACACCGTGCACGTGCATTCTTGCATAACACGAGCTCTATACCCGGGCTCCGTCCGTTTAAGTGAAAGTAAACGCTATGCCTTCGTGAGTTAACTCGTCCCTCCACACAGGCTAGTGAATACTTTCGGGTTACATATAACTTATGCTTTTGTGAGTTAACTTGTCCCTCCGCATAGGCATAAGTAAATGTAATCCCTCGAATTGAACTTGTGAGCCTGTGATGGGCTACGACCGAGGCTTCATACGAATCTTAGTAGATGACAGTACGGACAATTCGAGTACTATCTAGAACTGAAACCGCATATAGTGAATCGTACGAGCCACCTAACTAGAGCCATACCTAACCTCCGTCCGTTAATGGTCACCAAAATAAGTACACGGGAGAAATGCCTCTTGTCTCTCATTTTCTTTACATTTACACTGTTTATACAAAAGAACTGAATCGGGAAACTTAATTTGTTTCTCAATTTATAATAGTTGTGGTTACTAACCAAGTTTGTTTGTTTTCATTCTTATTTTACATCATGCATTATAGCTATCATATTAGGAAGGTGTTGACTAGAGATTTGCTTTCCAAAAAATGGGTTTCTAATGGAAGAGTTAATTATACAAACAACCAAGAAGAATGCCGTGGTTCGGGACTGGTCTCTAAAAACTCAGAAAGGAAAAGGAGATAGTCTAGTGGAGGGATGTATTGCTAATCTGCCCGAGCACGTAACTGTGAATGTTCGCCAGAATAACCTTGAAGATTTGGTTCAGGTTTGGAATCAGTGGGACTCGGACACTAGGGGTATCTTCACCGAGAGATATGGAGACATAGCCAATTTGATTGCTGTCAACGTAGAAGAACGATTGATCCAAGCCATGGTCAGATTTTGGGATCCGGCTTACCAATGTTTTACCTCCAATCTAGAAGATATGACTCCGACTATAGAGGAGTACGTTGCTTTGCTTCGTGTTGAAAATGCGCAATTCTATAAAGTGTACGTGAAAGATCCTAAGCCGATGACCTTCAAGAAAAAGTTAGTGAGATTGACAGAAATGACTGACGCATGGGCCAAAAAACAGATAAAGAAGAAGAATGAAACCATTTGCATTCCATGGTCTTCCCTACGAGAATTGGTTCTGAACCATCCCGACATGTTGAAAAGAGTGAATCTGTTTACTTTGGCCATTTACGGTTTGATCATCTTCCCGAAAGTCCTTGGAACATAAAAGTTGCGGTGGTGGATTTCTTCGAAAGATTAAAGCAAGGAATCAACCCTGTCTCAACTATCTTAGCCGAGACCTTCAGATCCTTAAATAATTGTAGGAAGGTGGGGAAGGGATGTTTTATCGGATGCGCCCAGTTACTCAATATCTGGATTTTGAGCCATTTCTGGAAAGTAGAACGCACACCATACCACATGTTTTCAAAAACTTTCGCCCCGTTGGAAGCCTATCTTGATAGAGAATGGCCAAAGGATGTCACCGAAGAGCATTGGGTTTCAGTTTTTCAGAACCTTCGAGCTGAAGATGTAACCTGGAGAGCGCCATGGATCCGCCCTTCCGTTCTGTTATACAAGGTTGGAAATCAAGATTGGGTACTACTACTCGGGTTATGAGGAGGAGTTGGATATGCTCCGCTATTAGTCCAAAGGCAATTTTCTTCACGACAATTCATACCCGCAACTGGAGGATTAGCACAGTCCGAGTTCACTTTCACGGGTGAAGGGTATATGAAGAGGATCGAGACACTGCAAAGTCTTGAAAGAAAATTCATCTCATGGAATTAGCCCTATATGCTGATACCCTCACCCAAGATTACGACGTATGGAGAAAGCAACGGGTGAACAATCAGCAAATCTCGTCAATGAACTACACTGTCCAAAATCCTTTCTCGGAAGAAATGCCGTCTGAGCTAGAAATGGCAAGATAAGAATTTGAACGAGAAAAGGCCAAGATGTCTCGAGACCTTAGTGCTCTTCAAGAGGAAAACTACCAATTGAAGATCGACGTTCAGATTGAAAGATCTAGAATCGAGAAAGTGCAAAAAGAAGTTGAAGTCGTGAGAAGTGACTTAAGGGACCTCCATCTGGAAAATAAAAAGTTAAGAGGCACAATAAAAAATAGTGGGCTGGGAAAGTCGTCGACAGAATGGAAAGAAGAAATAAGCAACATTAAAGGTAGGATGGAATTTTGGAAAGGAAAAGGAAGAAAGAGGAGGAAAAGGCTGCGCGGGCTATGATAGAAATGAGGAAGAAAAACACCGAATATGAAGCTGTGTCTACCGAGGTAATGACTAGTCGATCTAAACGTCAAGAACTAAAAGAGAGGATACGAGAGTTAGAAGATATACTACAAGATCGTCAACAACAGCTAGATACTCTCTTGAAAGCTTTGGAAGAAAAGAATAGCCAATATGATAGAGACATTCGTGCTTACGAAGAGGGCCTCCAAGAAAAAGAAATGCAACTTAGCTTTCTGATAAATGAAATTCATGGGGTAGCCATGCACGTGGTACAATTATAGGAAGAAACTAAAATTCTCATTTGTCAATTCCCTCCAAGTCGAAGATCAAACATATCAGAGTTCTTAGCACAAGTAAAGAAATACGGCGATATAGCTAGGAAGTTTGTGTAATGGCTGAATCGAAAATGGTAAAATGTTTTGTAATGAACTCTTTTGATGAATGAAATGCCTAAATAGGGGCTATATTGAAATCAATACCAATTTCTTGCATTTCCTTCATGATTGGCATTCATTCATTCATTCATTGCATATCCTATAATCATTCGCTAAGGTTAAAATATACAATTCGCTGTTGTAATACCACAAGCTTGGAACCACGTCATTCATATAGAACGCATCGACAAGCTAGGGCAATGGAGGCTGAATTCAATGAAAGGATCGAAAGAATGGAAAGAGTCCAAAGGGAATTACAAGAGCAGTTGGCCAAGTCGCAATAAGAGACAAGTGATCTAATGGTGAGATCTCGAGAAGAATCACTCGAACAGAAGGATCAAATGGCCAAGATGATGGAAATGATGTCAGCTTTAGTTAAGGGAAAAGGACCCATGCAGAGCCCCGACGTTGAAGAACCTCGGTCAAGAGTTAATCACAGTCAAGATCCGCTCTATCCCCCAGGATTCACTCTGCTGCACGCCCACGTAACACAAAGAGGGTACACCCAGGGGGAACCCACAGACCTGGAGCAACGGGTGGTGCCATCTGCTCACATAGGGCAAGGAATGTTTTATCAAACTCGGGGGCTAGTCTTGCTGATCCACTCATTCCAGATTTGGACGATCCAGCAGAAATAGCCAAGTTGAAAATCGGTGATCACGAGGTTCAAGAGAAGTATAGGAGCTTAGAGGAAAGACATAAAGCAATAGATGGTACTGAAGCCTTCTCTGCACTGAGTGCCAAAGAGCTCAGTTTGGTGCCCGATCTGGTTCTGCCTCCGAAATTTAAAGTACCAAGTTTCGAAAAATACGATGGCACGAGATTTCCAAAAGTGTATTTTGTCATGCTTTGCCGGAAAATGACTGGTTACGTGAATGAAGACAAGCTACTCATACATTGTTTTCAGAATAGTCTAGTAGGGTCGGCTCTTTGGTGGTACAACCAGCTTAGTAGGGAAAAGATCCGATCCTGGAAGGACTTGGCGTCAGCCTTCTGTGAGCAGTACAAGCATGTGTCGGATATGGTGCCTGATCGAATGACCCTACAAATGATGGAAAAGAAACCAGCAGAAACCTTTAGATAGTACGCGCAAAGGTGGAGAGATATCTCGACCCAAGTGGAACCCTCACTAACAAAAAACGGAGATAACCGTTCTCTTTATCAACACTTTGAAAGCGCTGTTTTATGACAAACTAGTGGGAAGTGCCACAAAGGACTTTACGGATATTGTGATATCCGGTTAGCTTATAGAGAATGCCATCAAGAGTGGTAGAATGGAAGGTCAAGAAAGTTCAATAAGGGTAGTGCCCATGAAGAAGAAAGAACTAGAAGCCCATATGGTGGGAATCGGAAGCCGTTATACCCCTAATCCATATCTAAACCAATCTCGACCTCGAAATTATCCTCCTCCAAATTTCTATTATCCTCCTCAGACCCCTTACTACCAAGCACCACCTCCTTCCTACCCTGTATACGCCATGAACAACCAAAGGCCCGTCACTACATTCCTACAAAACACTCTACTCGCTCAAAACCAACCCAGAAATAAACCAAGACCAACAAGACCCAATCCCGAGAGACCGCAATTCACCCCTATTCCTGTGTCGTATGGGGAACTGTACTCAAAACTCCTGGAGAAGTAATTAATATCTCCCCATTACATGACACCTCTTAAACCTCTATACCCGAAATGGTACGATCCATATGCTAGTTGTGTATACCATATCGGGAACCAGGGGCACTCTACGAAAAACTGCCTCACCTTCAAAAGGAGAGTTCAAGGACTCATCGATGCAGGTATTCTGCGATTTGATGGCACCGACGGTACATCCAGGAACCCATTCTCAAACCATGCCGAAGGGAATGTGAGCGCAGTGGGAGAGGAGTACAAACGATAGAGTAGAATATGGGTTTCTAAAATAAGAACACCTCTGCAGAAAATCTGAGAGGTGCTATTTGAAAAGGGGTTGCTCTATCATCTTAACAGAGTATTCGAGGGAAGGAATACAAAAGATCAAAGTTTTTGTGAATTCTATGGTATTGAGGGGCACGACATTCAATCCTACGAAGTGTTCAAGAGATTACTGCAAAATATGATGGACAATAAGAAGATTGGGATTTTTTATAAAGGCAAAGAGGCCGATAGAGGAGAAATATGCGCCTCTGACCATCAATCGTCAAGTTTCCCGTATAGCACCGACCAACCGTTAATAATTTATTATGACGCGAAGAAGGAGCTGGTGAAACCAAAAATGATAATCGAGGTGCCATCTCCTTTCCCCTATAAGGACAATAAAGCAGTACCATGGAAATATGACGTCAATATCATCACACCTGAAGATGAAAAACCCAAAGCCATGACTGTAAGCGTTGGGGAAGTAGGTCATTTCACTCGTAGTGGAAGATGTTATTCGAAAGTGGTCGAACCAGTGAAGAAGAACAGTGACTTGAAACAGAAAGGAAAAGTACCAATGCGTGTGACCGAAGATGAGCATGAAACTGTGCCTGAGCAAGAAACTAAAAAGCCTGTGGACGAAGAGGAAGCACAGGAATTCTTAAAATTTATTAAGCACAGTGAGTACAACGTGGTGGAATAATTGAGTAAGTAGCCAGTGTGAATCTCGGTATTATCTCTACTGTAGAATTCAGAACCACACTGGAACGCTCTGCTGAAAGTGTTAAATCAAGCTTATGTGGCAAACAATATATCCGTTGAAAAACTGGATAGGTGGGTCAACAACTTGAATGCGGATAATTTCATTTCTTTTAGTGATGATGAAATACCGCCCAATGGTAGAGGTTCAGTGAAAGCATTGCATATCACAACCCGTTGTAAGGGCTATATAATACCGAACGTGCTCATCAACAATGTATCGGCACTTAACGTCATGCCTTTAGCCACACTTTCAGAATTCCGATGGATTTGTCCTATCTAAGGCCTTGTCATTCCACAGTAAGGGCATTTGATGGAACAAGACGTGAAGTCATGGGAAAAATCGAGATCCCTCTAGAAGTGGGTCCCTACATATACGATGTTGAATTTCAAGTCATGGATATTACACCATCATACAATTGTCTCTTGGGAAGACCTTGGATCCATTCTGCTGGAGCAGTCCCATCATCCCTCCATCAAAAGGTGAAATTTATCATGGATGGCTGTTTGGTCACTGTCGAGGGAGAAGAAGACATTGTAGCATCTATTTCTGCCGATGCACCATACATTGAAGTGAGTAAAGATGCTATGGAATGTTCCTTCAGATCTCTTGAATTTGTTAATGTCGCATTCGTCGCTGAGGGAAACAGAATTTCGGAGCCAAAACTGTCGAGAAATACTATGATGGGTGTCAAGTTGACTGTAGGAAAGGGAGCCCGAGTAAGGAAAGGTTTGGGAAGGTACCTGCAAGGAATAGTCAGGGCTCTAAAGTCAGTGCACCACAAGGCCCGATACGATTTGGGGTTCCAGCTGGACATGGGTCAAAGAAGAAAACAGTGGAAGAAGGATCAGGAGAGAAAGATTGCGAGAACTTTGGGCCGAGAAGTAAAATGGGAGCCCATAACGTACCCTCTTTTGTCAAAAACATTTACATCTGTAGGGATGATATACCCCGGACAGGATAATATACAAAGCACATTATTATTAATTGAAAGGGGTCTTCAGAATGTCAGTATAAATGTCATTGACAAAGAAAGTAGGGCAATTAAAGATGTTTCAGCGATACGCCCTTGTCCTGCTGGTTTCATGTTGAACAATTGGACTACTGAGGACCTTCTTGTAGTTTATAAGTCTTCAGAGTAATGCTCAAACATTAACCCTCTATTGTGTCCTTAGATATAATAGAATTATTTTGTAAGAGCTTGCATTCGCTCTTTATCATTTAAATGAATATCAATGAAGATGCATTTTGTCACGATCTTTCGCATTATCACTAATTTCATGATCATGTTCTCATTTCATAGCCTATCTGTACATTTGCCTCATACCATGCCATAGCATTTCGTTTGTTGGTTCCAATATTGGGATGCCCCTCTATAGTTTCCTTTTCCATTCAACTTTCAGGTGCTCAGATATCAACGGCATGAACAAACCCGTTACGAGTCTTGAAATCGATTTTGAGAAGGCTATTTGTTTAGGAGAATTTAAAGTTGAAGAAAATACTGAAGACTATCGTCTCCTGACCTGCTAAGAATGGTGGAACAAGAGGATAAACAGATTTTGCCTCATCAAGAATCTGTTGAAACAATAAATTTAGGGACTGAAGAAAGGAAGCAAGAAGTGAAGATTGACACCTCTATTTTAGGGGGCACCAGGCACAATTTGATTGCTTTGCTCCACGAGTACAAAGATGTATTCGCATGGTCATATTAGGATATGCCAGGATTGGATGAAGATGTTGTGGTCCATAAGCTCCCATTAAAGCCAGAATGCAAACCCATTCAACAAAAGCTAAGACGGATGAGACTTGAGATGTTGTTGAAAATAAAAGAGGAAGTCAAGAAACAATTTGATGCTGGCTTCCTACAAGCCTCCAAATATCCAGAATGGGTGGCTAACATAGTCCCTGTACTAAAGAAAGACGGAAAAGTACGAATGTGCATAGATTATCGTGACCTGAATCGAGCAAGTCCTAAGGATAATTTTCCCTTACCACACATTGATACGTTGGTAGATAACACATCAAAACATTCATTGTTTTCGTTCATGGATGGATTCTCGGGTTATAATCAGATCAAGATGGCCCTTGAGGATATGGAGAAGACTACTTTCATAACAATGTGGGGAACATTCTGCTACAAGGTAATGCCGTTTGGATTAAAGAATGCTGGGGTAACATATCATAGGGCTATAGTAACATTATTCCATGATATGATGCATAAAGAAATAGAGGTCTACGTCGACGATATGATTGCTAAATCTCGAGGGGAAGAAGAGCATAGTGAACCTGAAGAAGTTGTTCGACAGACTGAAAAAGTTTCAGCTAAAGCTTAATCCAACCAAATGTACGTTTGGGGTTACCTCGGGAAAGTTGCTAGGATTCATTGTCAGTGAAAGAGGTATCGAGGCTGATCCAGATAAAATAAAAGCCATTCAAGAGTTACCACATTCACGCACGCAAAAGGAAGTCAGAGGATTTTTAGGGTGGTTAAACTACATCGCCCAATTCATCGCTTAACTTACCAACCAGTGTGACCTAATCTTTCGACTCCTTCGAAAACATAATCCCGGAGAATGGAACGAGGAGTGCCAAGTGGCTTTTGACAAGATAAAATAGTATTTGTCTAGTCCTCCAGTGCTAGTACTGCCAATGCCGGGAAGACCATTGATATTGTATTAGACTGTGTTCGAGAATTCAATGGGTTGCGTATTGGGGCAACATGACGAGTTAGGAAAGAAAGAAAAGACAATCTACTACCTCAACAAAAAGTTCACTGAATATGAGGCAAAGTATTCGTCTATAGAAAAATACTGTTGCACTCTGGTTTGGGTAGCTCGAAGACTCAGGCAATATATGTTGTATCATACGACATGGATAATTTCAAAGATGGACCCAATAAAGTACATGATGGAATCACCTGCACTCTTAGGAAGAATGGCACGATGGCAGATCCTTTTATCGGAATACGACATTGCCTATGTAAGTCAGAAGTCGATAAAAGGGAGCGCAATAACTGATTTCTTAGCAACTCGAATAACAGAGGAATACGGGCCATTGAGATTTGATTTCCCAGATGTACATTACAGAAAAAGAATGTGAGTCATCAAAAGAAAAGTCATGGAAGATGAGCTTTGATGGTGCATCAAATGCATTGGGGCATGGGATTGGAGCAGTCTTAGTATCACCAGAAGGAAACCATTATCCGTTCACTGCCAGGTTGAATTTCTTCTGTACCAATAACATAGCTGAATATGAGGCCTGTATCATGGGACTTCGTGCAGCAATTGAACGAAACATCTAAACTTTAGAGGTATACGGAGACTCAGCATTGGTGATTTATCAGATCCGTGGAGATTGGGAAGTGAGGGATTCAAAATTAGTCAAATACAGTGATCTCGTGGCAGGGTTGACTAAAGAATTCAAAGAAATAACCTTTAATTACTTCCCACGAGAAGAAAACCAGTTAGCTGATGCCCTGGCCACTTTAGCTTCAATGTTTAAAGCAAATAGAGAAACATAAATAATGTCTCTTCGAATGAGCATATATGAAGTCCCTGTATATTGTTTCAGCATTGAAAAAGAGCCAGATGGATGGCCATGGTTTCATGATATCCTAAAATATATCAAGAATCAAAAGTATCTCAAAGAAGCAAATGAGAACGACAAAAGAACAATCAGAAGAATGGCAGCGGGATTTGTTCTTGATGGGGACATCCTGTACAGAAGAGGAAAAGATCAAGTGCTCTTGAGATACGTGGATACTGTTGTGTGACACCCCTAAAGTGACCCTAGTCGGAAAGCAGTCTCGGGACCGCTAGACCGAGTCACCAAATTATTTGAATGTGATAATTATTGCCTAAAATATGTGAATATAAATGTGTGAAAGTTTTAAGCTTCGATTTAGTTAATTGCATGTGAATTTAGTTGATAGGACTTATGTGAGAAAATTTAGAAATGTGCTAGGCAAATGCAAGTGGCCTAATAGTGCATGTAATCAAAGGGGTGGACTTGCATGTCAATTTCCCTCCATTTAAGTACTAGTGGCCGACCATGACAAGGGATGATGGGCAAAACATGTTGTGTTAATGGAAAAATAAAATAAGAAGCATGGGCAAAACATGTCATGAAACATGTTGTGTTAATGGAAGAATAAAATAAGAAGCATGGACAATAAACTAATAAGAAATTGAAGGAAGAAAACAAAGAGAAAAAAATGTGTTCATCATTCTCATGCATGACAAAAAAAAGAAGAGAAAGGCTCTCATGTTGTTCTTGGCCGAATAGGAGAAAGAAAAAGAAGGAAAAAGAGCTTTGAGGAAATCGGCTATGGTGGTTTGATAGACTAAGGTATGTTTGATGATGTTCCATGAGATGCATGCATGTTTTAGTAGTTAGCTTGAGTTCTAAATAGCCCATGGTTCAAATCTTTACTATGTCATGGAGATGATATTCGGCCAAGGTGGATTGGTGTTGATATCATTTGCATGCTAAAAGTGAAGCTTTGTAATGGTGCATGTGATGGTGGATTGATGATTCTTGAATCTTCTTTTTAGCATTTTTGAGTGAGACATTAAGTTCTTTGTTTAACCATGACCAAAAATTGAAATGGTATGGTGTTGTGATGCAATCGGCCCCAACATAGACATGTATGTTCGGCCACATGAATAAGTACATAAGTTATGTGTATATTCGGCCATAAGCTAGCAAAATGAGACTTTAATGAGTTAAATTTGTTTGAATTAAGCTCAAGAGCAAAGGGGAACTAAATCCGATAAAGGGAAGGAAAAAGTGGTCGAATAGCCGCCGAAATCGTTCGACAACATCCGAGGTAAGTTTTAACTGTTTAAACGTTGAGTAAATTCAATTATAATAGGACATGATGAGTTGATTTAATAAGATATGATGTGGCCATGATATGTTCTAAGCTCAAATGGTAAGTTCTTAAGTGTTTGAGCTTGGGAATTTAAGGGAAATTTGAAATAGTCTGCTTAAGACAGCAGCAGTAACGTGACTTTAGAAAATCACCATAAATTTATGGATTTGAATTAGAGGCTGAATGAGACATGAAATTAAAGCTTAATGAGTCTAGTTTCTTATAAAAGAAACCATGTAAGCAAAGGAATTTCTGATAATGAGATACTTAAAGTTGTGTGAGACAGTGCAGAATGACACTGTAATCCTCTGTTCTGTTTTTAGAAAATCATTATAAATTGTACAAAAATGGTTATAAGATAAAATTTATATGCTTAGACTCCTTAATGAGTCTAGTTTCAAATGAAATCAAATACAACACATTTTGAATTCTGTAAAATGAGAAATTTGATTCGTAGTGAAGAGTGGTCAGATTAGTCAAATAGTGAAACAGGGGAAACTTTAAGAAAAATCTGGTATTGATTGGCCAAACCTAAAATTCTGGAAATTTTATGGGTGGAAGATATACGAGTCTATATTCAGGAAAAATTAATGGAAAGTGATTTGGAGTTTTGTAGCTCTAGTTATAAATAATTTAGTGACTATTGCTCAGGAAAAACAGCTTGTGCTGAATTTGAGATTGTGTTGTAAACCTTGATAACCTTTTTTAGTTGCTCATAAGCTATTGATTAAACCCATACGTGAATTCTAAATTGTGATATTGGAAAATGATAGATGTAGATTCAGCCAAGACAGTGTGTATACGTGAAAGTATATGTGGTATGTGAAGTATATTTGGATAATTGTGATGTGAATACATGAAAATCTATATTTTGATTTAGGATTCTATGTGATGGATGTGAACATGCATATATGAGATAAGGCCTAATGGCCGATGTGATGAATGTGAAAGTGTATATATATGTGATAAGGCCTAATGGCCGATGTGATAAATGTGAAAGTGTATATATGTGATAAGGCCTAATAGCCGATGTGATGAATGTGAAAGTGTATATATGTGATAAGGCCTAATGGCCGATGTGATGAATGTGAAAGTGTATATATGTGATAAGGCCTAATGGCCGATGTGATGCCGATGTGATGAATGTGAAAGTGTATATATGTGATAAGGCCTAATGGCCGATGTGATGAATGTGAAAGTGTATATATGTGACAGGGCCGAGTGGCCAACGTGATGGATGTGAAAGTGTATAAATGTGATAAGTCCCGAAGGGCATTTGTGTCAGTACTATATCCGGGTTAAAACCCCGCAGGCTTTATGCGAGAATATTATCACTGATTAATGTCCGTAAGCTTCGTGCTCGTACTATATCCGAGCTCTAAAGACCCGATGACTACGTGTGGGGATTTTGTCCGGGTAAGACCCGATAACTTCGTGTGGAGATTATGTCCGGGTAAGACTTCGTAATAAGAATTGCTTATAAATATATTCAATGCGAAAGGTTAAACAGGTATGTACTCCAAGTTTATATGTGAGCTTGATTTGCACTAAATCATAAGGTACTTATGTGATGCATACGAGAGCAATCTATGAGACTATTCCTATGATTATGTGACATCGGATCAGTGTGAGAGGTTATGTGAAATCATACGATATATCTATGTCACATGAGCTCACTTTTATGTGAAAGTTTATCTGCCTATTGTATATGATGAGATGTGCATATTCGGTAAAGGGATGGTATGCCCGAAGGAAGAGTGAAATAAAAAATACGAACAACTATGTTATAATTTGATTGTTATCTGTTGACACTGCTTAAAACTTACTAAGCATTAAATGCTTACTCCGTTCTTTGAATCTCTGTTTTATAGATTTTGGTTCGTCAGCTATCGGACTCGGGATTTTGGAAGTCGAAGTCTCCCACACTATCAAAGCCCCCTTTTGGTACAATTTTGGTTGAACTTTGAAATGGCATTTATAGGACTACCCTTTTGTTGTTGGTCATGTACCCTTCGGTTTTGTGTAAATTTGGATAGCCATGCGAAAATGGCTTAAATATACTTTGATCATAGCATTATAATCGTTTTGTATGTTGTCCGTCGAGAGGTATGGAAATGTTGGTAACGGTTAGCCATGGGAAGGGTTATTCTTGATCACTTTTGGAATATGTATGACAAACTCTAGTTGATCCATGGAGGATCATGAAATAGGTAAAGTTTACCTTAAAAAAAACAGATGCTGGCAGCAGCAGTGATGTGGATGTGAAAAATCACTAAAAATAGTAGGAATGGAATTAAATAGTGAATAAATTATGTAAGCGAACCTTGATGAATCTATTTTCATAGGAAAGTAACAAAACGATCATATGGACAGTATGTTAAGAGATATTCAGGTTCTCGTGAGACAGGGCCAGAACGGTTTCTAGATTCCCTATTCCGACTTTGGAAATTCATTATAAATTAACCAGAGATAATTAGGAGTCATGCCATATATGTATAGATTCCTCTCTGAGTCTAGTTTCTATAGAAACAAACGACATCAGTATTGAAACTCTGTGCAGGGAGATATCCAAATCGTAATGCATGAAGGTCAGTGTAGTCGTACCCTGTAACAGGGGAGAATTTAACGAATAAACTGTACTAATTGGCCCAACCAAAAATTCTAGAAAAAAATATGTAGATGGGCATATGAGTTTAGTTTCAGGGAAAAATTACAAAACTGATTTTCGAGTTGTGAAACTCAAGATATGATTTTTAAGGTGACAGTGACGTAGTTAGCCAACTGCCTGGAAATTTTTAAAATGGACTGCGATAGTAAGCGAATTTAGTCTGTGAACCCCTCGTGTCCGACTCCGGTAACGGTCTCGGGTACGGGGTGTTACATGTTGAAACTAGGAAAATACTTGAAGATGTCCATAAAGGAATTTGTGGGACACATGCCAATGGTTTCACTATGGCCAAGAAGATTATGAGACTCGGTTATTATTGGCTGACGATGGAAAGTGACTGCATTAGTTTTGCAAGAAAATGCCACAAATGCCAAATTTACGGTGATAAAATCCATGTAGCCCCTTCGCCCCTTCATGTCATGACTTCTCCATGGCCAATTTCCCCAAAAGCTTCTAATGGACACCGATTTATCTTTATGGTTATTGATTACTTCACAAAATGGATAGAAGCTGCTTCGTTTGCCAATGTGATGAAGACCGCAGTTTGCAGGTTTTTGAAAAAGGAAATCATTTGTCGATATGGTTTGCCTGAAAGAATTATTTTAGATAACGCCATGAATCTGAACAACAAGATGATGAAGGAGGTGTGTGAACAATTCCAAATAAAGCATCATAACTCATCACCCTATCGCCCGAAAATGAACGGAGCTGTTGAAGCGGCCAATAAGAATATTAAGAAGATTATTAGGAAAATGACCGAGACATATAAAGACTGGCACGGGAAGCTACCATTTGCTTTGTATGCATATCGCACATCTGTGCGGACATCTACAGGAGCAACTCCTTTCTCTCTGGTCTATGGAATGGAAGCTGTGCTACCTATCGAGGTTGAGATCCCCTCTCTACGAGTCTTAATGGAATCAAAACTAGAAGAAGCAGAATGGATTCGAGCTCGATATGACCAGTTGAACCTCATCAAAGAAAAACGTTTAAAGACAATCTGTCATGGACAGATGTACCAGAAGAGAATAATCGCAACCCATGACAAGAAAGTACGGCCAAGAGAATTCCATGAAGGAGAACTCGTGCTGAGAAAGATTCTCCCAATACGAAAAGACTTCCGAGGAAAATGGACACCAAATTGGGAAGGTCCATACGTCATAAAGAAGGCATTCTCGGGCGGAGCTTTGATTCTCACTGAGATGGATGGGAAGGAGTTACCTAATCTAGTGAATTCAGATGCTGTGAAGAAATATTACGCCTAAAAAAAAAGAGAAGAAGAAGAAGGGGGAATCAAGGTGAAAACCCGAAAAGGGCGTCTTGATTAACACAAAAGATTAGGATGAAAGCCCGAAAGGGCGTTCTAATGAAGCAAGCACTAGCTTAAAGGGCAAGGCGGTCGAATAGTAGGTCAAACAGCAAGACTATAGTATTTGAAGCATTTTTTGAAAGCTCGAAATCTTCTACGCAAGAAGCCATACTCAAAAAGATTCCTGATTGAGGAACGTGGAAGAGTTCATGCATTGAATATCTAGAGCATTTGTATTCGTTGAGTGCGACCCCTTTTCTCTTTATGACACTTTTTACTATCATTGATTAACTTTCTTTGTTTGCTACACTTGAAACAAATAAATGTGAGGTAGCCTTTTTGCCCCTACCTAACCATTTTCATGCATCTCATTATGTGTTTATTTACATGATAAATAGTGAAATGACATACTCTAAACAAAAGAAATGTTAAGCATTACCTGGATGAAAATTTGACAAATACAAGAGCTTCAAAGCAATGGCAAAGTCCAACCAGGGGCAAAAGAGCGATATCTGAGAAACACAGATTACTCGTGAAGCTTGAAGACGGGTACAAAGCCTAAAGAGAAAGTCAAGAGCTGAAGTCATGAATACAGATCATCATGAAAAATCGTGACGAAAAAGGACATATGACAAACATGCCTAAGGCGCATAGCATAATCATGCAGGCATAAAGACATTTAAGATGAACATGTTCATCACGCATGACATATATAGGTACTCCAGTAGAGCAAGAAGATGTGATGATAGCTGTATTGAACCAAAGGAAAAGACACCTGAGTTCAACAAATTTTGGTATTTTGATGTTTCACTTCTGTCTTTCAAAAATCAACTCATATTGCGAGAGGTGAGTTGAGCCTCAGAACACGCTGAGGTATTTTCAAAATTCTATCTTTAGTTTTTACCTTTCCAAATCAACTCATATTGCAAGAGGTGAGTTAAGCCTTAGAGCACATTGAGGTATTTTCAATTTCTGCTTTTCAATTTCTGTTTTTCAAAAAAATCAACTCATATTGCGAGGGGTGAGTTGAGCCTCAGGACACGCTGAGGTATCTTCAATTTCCGTTTTTCAAGTTATGCTTTTCAAAAATCAACTCATATTGCGAGAGATGAGTTGAACCTCAGGGCACCTGAGGTATTTTCAATTTCTGTTTCTTTCAATTTATATTTTTTAAAAATCAACTCATATTGCATGAGGTGAGTTGAGCCTCGGGTCACATGCCAAGGTATTTTCAAATTCTGACTTTCAAATTCTGTTTTTAATTTCTACTTGTCAAAAATCAACTCATATTGCGAGAGGTGAGTTGAGCCTCAAGACATGCTGAGGTATTTTAAATTTTTGTTTGTCAAAAATCAACTCATATTGCAAGAGGTGAGTTGAGCCTTGGCTCACGTGCAGAGCCACTTTCAATTTCTATTTTTAATGTCCGTTTTTAAATCAACTCATATTGCGAGAGGTGAGTTGAACCTCGGGTCACACCTTGAGGTATTTTCAAAATCTGCTTTTAAGTTTCAAAAGCTAACGCATATTGCGAGAGGTGAGTTAAGCTTTGGCTCATGTGTTGAGCTATTTTCAATTTCTTTTTTTAGTTTATGTTTTTGAAAGAGTCAATTCATATTGCAAGAAATGAGTTGAGCTCAAGATCATGCTGAGTAAAGAATAAAGATTGAAATTGATTGAAGACACCAGATTTGGCCTCCCTGAAGGTGCAGTGGAGCAAGTCAAAGTTACATGTCTTATCTCCCTGAAGTTGCAGGGGAGATGATCGGGGATATCAGATATTGCTTTTCTAAAGTTACAGAAGAGAAGACCACAAACCCTATCTCACTGAAGCAATAGAAGAGCAGATTGAAGATTTACATTGCACCAGATGGAAAGCTACAAGTCAAAGTTCTGAAGTCACGATGGATTGAACCAAAGCTACGGGTTAGAACGGGACTACTTGGAAAAGAGAAGCTCTAAAGGAAGTCAAGACTCTGCAAGACCGGGCAAAATTGGCCTTTCTTTGTGTCTTTGCTATTTTCCCGTTACACGACAATGAGCAAAGAGAGGCAGCTGTTGCAGGCCAATTTTGGCCCAATTTCAAACCCCATTTAACCAACCCCAAACCAACTCCCATTACAAAGCCCAATTACCCAACTACACCCATTTCCATACACAAATTAGCCTATTACAACCCTTAACCGAATAGCCCATTTACCAATCCAAATCAGCAGCCCAAATAACCTCTAGCCCACACCTATTACAAACCCAATACAACTAAATTAGCCCAAACAATACCAAACCCAAAACAGAAAAAATAAAAAACCTAGGAACCCTAAGCCCCACTTGCACTAGGCTAGCCGCCTCTGACTCTCCACTTGCTCTGCCAAAGTCTACCACCACCGCTACCAGTCAAGTCCACCGCCCTTCACACCTGCAAACAAGCAAAGAAGACAAGACAGAATAAAAAGAAAAGAAAACAGTTCGTACAAGAGGCTATATAAGCCGATTCAAAAACAGTGTAAAGGCTCTCTTTCTTTTTTCTGTCTCGACACTAAACGAATAGAAGAAAGAACAAAAGATTAAACACAAAATGGTGATATCAAAGCATAGATCAAACACCAAATAGTGAACAAAAACATCAAAAAAATCAAAATTGGAGCGAAGGTAATTCATTTATTTATTTTTTACCCCGAATATTTTTACCTCTTCTATTCTTCCTTTTTCGTTTCAAATATATATCATAAAAAATAAAAAATAAATAATAAATTTTTTTTAGAGATTTTACCTTTTTCAGGCCACCGTGCATGGTGGCTGGAGGCGGCAGAGTTACGGTGGTTGTCAGATCTCCGGTGGCCGGATTCTAGGCTCATCCGGGGAAAGGAGAGAGCCCACTCTTCTTTTTTTTAAGCAGCCGACTGAAATAAAAAAAAAACAAAATTTTTAACTTGTATAGGGGGCCAAAACACACCATTTTGGACCCCCTTATTAAACGAAAAACGATGTCGTTTTGGACCCGGGTCGGGTCGACCCGACCTGCTCTGAACAGGATCTGCGTGTTTTTAAGGGAGGGGTTATTTGCGCGTTTAACCCCTCCGCTTTTTAAACGTTTTGCAATTAAGTCTTACGTTACTTTCAATTTGGCCCTGAAATTTTGCACGGTTTTCAATTCAGTCCAGTTCAATACGGTACGTTTTAGAGGCTCGGATTTATTGCGCTTTTGACCCCTCCAAGTTACGCGCATGTTATAATTTCGTCCTTTTCTTTAGTTTTTATTTCAAATTGGCCCCAATATTTAGTTTTTAATTCAATTTCGTCCTTTTTTATCTTTTTTCGTTACTCTACTTTAATTTGTTATTATTATTACTATTATTATTATTACTTCTAATGTGCCCATATTATGTATCGTACTATGTGTATATATATTTATATGTTACGTACTTTTAATATTATATTTATATATATTATTATGTATATTTTTAATATGTATGTATTTGTGAAGTATTATCAATAGTTTATTATTATTATTAGTTTCAAAATGTATATATTGTGTTTATATTTTAATACTACGCTATATATGTTTTTGTATTATGTATATATATTTTTAAATATTATATATTGAGTATTTCTAACGTTATTACTATATATATACGTACATATTTTTATCGCATAAATATTTTTATTTATCACTTCTAATGTATATATATATCGCATATGTTTTATATCGTATATTTCCCTTATTTATTTTTTATTAGTTATATGTTTTTTATTATTTCATGTACATATCTTTATATCATCTTTATTATTATTAATCTTAATACATGTTTTATATATGTATATATTATGTATATTTTAATATTTTATTATATGTACGTATTCATATTATAGTGTTTTTAGTTACATATTTTTGTACTATATTATTTTATTAGTTTTGCTATTATTAGTATTAGTTTTAGTTTCAATGAATATTCTAATATGTATATATATATACTTTAGTATCATAGTTGTATACTTTTATACGGTCTTATGTACATATATTTACACGCATATTTTCTTTTATATACATTTTTAATATCTTATATGTATATGCGTTTTTACTATATTAGTTAGTCTTTTTCCCTATTTTATATATATTTCAAATACTATGTATAGTATATTTATGGCTCTATTACTATATATATTTTATGTACACACTTTTAATATTATTATGTATATATATTCGTTGTTTTTATTTCATGTTTAATATTATCATTATTTACGTTTAATATCGCATGCATGATTATTGTTTTTAATATTATTATTATATTTATTATTTGTTTTAATATATACCTGGCACTTTTATTTATTTCTATTTCATATCAATTTGCTTTGCATTATTTCGAAAATCTTATTCCTGTTTTCCGATTAATTTCAATGCATAAGGCAACATATCGGTTTAACACCAAGTCGTCAATTTCATCGCTATGTTGGGTGAATATCAATCGACTCGTGTTAAAACGGTATATCTTCTCAAAAAAAATCAAAAAGATTAAAAATTCTTGTCTTTTCAAACGGATCACGATTAAATCTTATATTGAACTCGTATTTTTGAAAATCAAGGCAACACGTGTTTATAAGATACCAATTTTGGGCGTCGCGAGGGTGCTATACCTTCCTCGCGCGTAACCGACTCCCGAACCATAATTTTTCTCTGGATTTTAACGTAGACCTAAACTCAGCCTTTTATTTGTTTTAATAACAGATCTAATAGGTGTCCGATCACACCTAGGAAAAAGGATCGGTGGAGACTCCCTGTTTATTTCAAAAATTAAACGTCAAATTTCAAACTTTTTTCAATAAATCGCCACAATTAGCGACCAAGCTAAGCAAATTTTTACGTTGCTACAGATATGACGCAAATGCCCAATGCGAATACCATGCGGGAGCCACAGGACACTCGAGAGAAAACTGCACGACTTTCAAGAAATTGGTTGAAAGACTCATCAACATAGGCATCGTGAAATTTGATGATACATCCAGTGCAGAGAATCTATTACCTAACCATGGGGATAAGGGAATAAATGCAATAATTGAGAGTTCGGGGAAAGAAATTAAGATGAATATTGCAGAAGTGAATACCCCTTTGAAAAAGGTATGGAATAAAATGGTGGAAAGAGGGTTGATAACACAGAATTCAAGGGTCAGACCCCGAGAAGCAAAGAATTATTGCTAATTCCATGATCAAGAGGATCACGATATTCAGAAATGCAGTGAATTTAAGGTTTTGTTACAAGGATTGATGGATAATAAGGAGTTGGAATTCTTCGAATATGTCGGGAGCCTAGAAAAAACAGATGTGTGTGCCACCGAAGAAGGGTCGATGAAGGATGTTTACAAAGTCAACCACCCAGTGGTTATCATATCACGTCCGAGAATGAATAAAGTCGGGGCCCAAGTTGCGCCAAAGGTCGTAATCCAGAAGCCCGTTGCTTTCCCTTACAAGGATAGCAAAAGGGTACCGTGGAACTATAGTTGCAATGTGACATTCCCGGGAGAGGAGACCCCGATTAATACATCAGAGGAAGTTCAAGACGAGGGTTTTTATACGCATAGCGGAAGGCGTTATACCCCAAATAGAAAAGTCGAGTAGGTTAAAGAAAAATCATTAGCAATTGAGCAAAAGAAAGAGAAGCCGGAAGGGCCTGAACCAACTGTTAATAAATCAGTGACTGAAAAAGAAGCCAAGGAATTCTTAAAATTTCTAAAGCACAGCGAATATAGTGTTGTAGAACAGTTGCACAAATAGCCAGCTCGTATATCGGTACTACCCTTACTCTTAAGTTCAGAAACCCATTGCAGTGCATTGATGAAGGTGCTGAATGAGACTTATGTTGCTAACGATATCTCTGTAAACAAACTGGACCGCTTAGTCAACAATACAAGTGCCGACAACTTCATATTCTTCAATGATGATGAAGTACCGCCAGGAGGCAGAGGATTGACTAAAGCTCTGCACATCACGACTCGCTGTAAAGGGTACACATTACCGGGGGTATTGATTAACAATGGGTCTGCACTACATGTCCTACCCCTATCTACGCTGAGTAGGCTGCCAGTGGATAGTTCCCATATGAAGACATGCCAAAATATAGTGAGAGCATTTGATGGCACGGAAAGGAAAGTAATGGGGAGAATTGAAATACCCCTCTTAATTAGACCGAGCACGTACGAGGTAGATTTCCTGGTAATGGACGTTAAGCCTTCGTATAATTACCTATTGGGGAGGCCATGGATACACTCAGCAGGGGAAGTCCCTTCATCACTGCACTAAAAGTTGAAATTAATGACCGAAGGTCGGTTAGTAACGATTAATGCTGAAGAGGACATCATCGCGGCAATAACCAGTGACGCCCCATATCTGGAGGCAAATGATGAAGCAATCGAGTACTCTTTTCGATCTTTGGAGTTTGTGAACGCGACGTTCATTACCAAAGGAAATAAGATTCCAATGCCCAGGTTATCTGAGACTACAAGAATGGGACTACGGCTAACTGTTAGAAAAGGGGCTCTACCCGAAAAAGGACTCGGGAGATACCTCTAGAAAAGGATTAATGTACCAATGATGAAGGACAAACAAGACCATTTTGGGTTAGGGTTTAAGCCGGACATGAAACAAAGAAAGAAGGAACTTGAGAAGAAGCAAGAAAGAAGGAGAACGCGATTGAGCGGGGGAGAAATCGAATTGGAACCAATGATCTTCCCCCAGATATCAAAGACTTTTGTGTTTGGAGGGTTCATTCACTCCGAGCGGAAGACGTCGTGAAAGGAAATCGTGGAAGGAATGATGGAGAGTTTGGACATCAACGCCACATATGAAGAAGGAACTGGGGTGAAGAATTTATCGGGCATTCGCCCCTATGAGCCGGGAAGTGTTCTGAATAATTGGATTACGGAAGAGATTCCTGTAGTCTTTAGAACTAACTCAGAGTAATGTCCAAAACACACTTATTGCTCTAGGCCTAGGAGTAATAAGTGTCCTTTTGTGAAATAGGATTATGTTCAAAATCGTTATTTCAATGAAATGCATCCTTTTGACTTATTCCGTACAAATATTCTTTTATTCTTTTATTCATGATCATACCATACATATCATTGTTCTTAGATTCTCTTATTCTTTGTATATTCATTCGTACCTACAACAGGTCTCTAGATATTAACGATGTGAGTGACATTGCTTCTAACTCAGAGTCTCCTTTTGAGCGAGATATGTGTCTAGAGGGATCTCAGAACTTTGAGGATGACAGAGACTGTAACTTATCCCTTGATTTGTTAGGGATGGTAGAACACGAGGAGAAACATATTCTACCCCACAAAGAGACAGTAGAAGTCGTGAACTTGGGGGTGAACTAGAAAAAGAAAGAAGTAAAGATCGGAGCTTGCATTACCACAGAGACAAAGCGAGACCTTATTGAGTTACTCCAAGAGTTCAAGGATGCCTTTGCATAGTCATATCAAGATATGCCTGGGCTAAGTATAGGCTCCCCATCAAAGAAGAATGCAAGCCAGTTCAGCAAAAGCTTCGAAGGGTGCGGCCCGATGTTTTGTTGAAAATAAAAGAGGAGGTCAAGAAACAATTTGATGTTGGTTTCTTACAAGTAGTTAAGTACTCAGAATGGGTAGCCAACATCGTCCCCGTCCCTAAAAAAGATGGAAAAGTGCGGATGTGTGTAGACTACTGAGACTTAAACAAAGCCAGCCCGAAGGATAATTTCCCGTTGCCTCATATTGACACATTGGTGGATAACACGGTAGGTTACTCACTCTTCTCCTTCATGGATGGTTTCTCAAGGTACAATCAGATTAAGATGCATCGGTTTGAAAAACGCGGGAGCAACATATCAGAGAGCCATGGTAACCCTATTCTATGATACCATGCATAAAGAAATTGAAGTCTATGTCGACGATATGATCGCCAAATCTCGGACTGAAGAAGAGCATGTGCAAGTCTTGAGGAAATTATTTTTGAGGTTGAAAAAATTCCAGTTGAAACTTAATCCAGCAAAATGTACCTTCGGGGCTAGGTCAGAAAAACTGCTAGGATTCGTGGTCAGTGAAAAAAGGGATTGAGATTGACCAAGATAAAGTCAAAGCTATACAAGGGTTACCTCTACCGTGCACTCAAAAGGAAGTTTGGGGATTCCTAGGAAGATTAAATTACATCGCTCGATTTATTTCACAACTAACTGAGAAATGTGACCCCATATTCCGTCTCCTTAAGAAACACAACCCTGGTGTTTGGGACGAGGAATGCCAGAAGACTTTCGACAAAGTTAAGCAATATTTATCTAATACCCCAGTGTTGACCCCACCTAGTCTAAATAAGCCACTGATACTGTATTTGATGGCATTTGAAAATTCTATGGGGTGCGTGCTTGGCCAACACGATGAATCAGGAAGGAAAGAAAAAGCGATATATTACCTCAGTAAAAAATTCACTGAGTGTGAGACGAGATACTCGTTTATTGAAAAGTTATGTTGTGCCTTAATCTGGACAACCCGAAGACTGAGACAATACATGTTGTACCACACAACTTGGCTGATCTCTAAAATGGATCCTCTAAAGTACTTGATGGAGTCGACTGCCTTGAACGGGAAAATGGTGCGATGGAAAATTCTACTTTCTGAGTTTGATATAGTCTATGTGAACCAGAAGGCCGTAAAAGGGAGTGCGATAGCAGATTTCCTAGCTAACAGAGCCCTAGAGGACTACGAGCCTCTGAACTTTGACTTCTCAAATAAGGATTTAATTTATATAGCAACCACTGAAGAAGACCCTCAAGAAGGTCATCCTTAGAAGTTAAACTTTGATGGAGCATCAAATGCTGTGGGTAACGGAATCGGGGCAGTCCTGGTATCCCCAAACGGAGATCATTATCCCTTCACTAGTAAATTGGATTTTGACTGCACGAACAACATGGCAGAGTACGAAGCATGCATCATGGGAATTCGCGCGGCCATAGAGCGTAAAATCAAGGTGTTAGAAGTATACGGAGATTTTGCCCTAGTGATTTATCAACTCAAAGGTGAATGGGAGACAAGAGACCCTAAATTGATCAATTACCGAAGGCTGATCCTTGAGTTAATTAAAGAGTTTGATGATGTTGTCTTCTACTACCTCTCGCGAGAAGAAAATTAGATGGCTGACGCCCTAGCAACTTTAGCCTCTATGATCAAGGTGAATAAGCAAGAGGATGTGAAACCAATCCAAATGAGCATTTATGAAGCTCCGGCTCATTGTTACAACCTCGAAGAAAAAGAAGAAAATGATTATCACCCTTGGTACCACGATATCCTGCGATATGTGAAGAATCGTGAGTACCTCGACCAAGCTACTAAGAATGACAAAAGGACGTTGAGAAGACTGGCCAGTGATTATGTCTTAGACGGGGAGATCCTATACAAAAGAAGGAAGGATTAGGTACTGTTGAGATATGTAGATACTATTGAGGCTAAGAAAATCTTGGAAGAAGTCCATGAGGGCGTATGTGGGACACACGCTAATGGCTTTACAATGGCCAGGCAAATTATGAGGTTCGGTTATTATTGGTCCACCATGGAAGGAGACTGTATTAACTACGCCAAAAGATGTCATAAGTGCCAAATCTATGGAGACAAGATTAATGTACCTCCTTCACCTCTGCATGTCATGACTTCACCATGGCCTTTCTCGATGTGGGGCATGGATGTGATTGGGCCAATTTCTCCAAAAGCTTCAAATGGGCATTGATTCATCTTTGTGGTCATTGATTATTTCACCAAGTGGGTGGAAGCCGCTTCATATGCCAATGTTACAAAATCAGCAGTTAGCAAGTTCCTAAAAAAGGAAATCATTTGTCAATATGAAATGCCGGAAAGGATCATAACTGACAACGTATTGAATTTAAACAACAGCACGATAGCGGATGTCTGCAGCCAGTTCAAGATTAGACACCACAAAATGGTGCAGTCAAAGCAGCCAATAAGAACATCAAGAAGATTGTGGGAAAGATGACAGAAACTTATAAAGATTGGCATGAGAAGCTACCATTCGCCTTCTATGCTTATCGAACGTCTGTCAGGACTTCTACCGGGGTAACGCCTTTCTCATTGGTCTATGGAATGGAAGCAGTTTTACCTATCGAGGTCGAGATTCCTTCCCTCAGAGTTTTGTCAGAAGTAAAGTTGGATGAAGTAGAATGGATCCAGTCCCGATACGATCAGCTAAATTTGATTGAAGAAAAGAGGCTAAAGGCTATCCGCCATGGTCAAATGTACCAAAAACAAATGATACGGGCTTACAACAAAAAGGTTCGTCCTAGAGAATTCCACGGGGGAGACCTAGTATTGAAAAAGATCCTACCCATACAAAAGGACTTCAGAGGAAAATGGATGCCGAATTAAGAAGGATCTTATGTGGTAAGAAGGCATTTTCCGGTGGAGCATTGATATTGGCTGAAATGGATGGTAAGACTTTACCTAATCCTGTAAATTCAGATTCGGTTAAGAAATACTTCACTTAAAAAAAAGGGGGGGAGAGGCCAGGGTGAAAACTCGCAAAGAGCACCTTGAGACCAAAGGGATTTTGAATTGAAAACCCATAAAAAGGCGATTCAAATTTTGATCAAAGGTGGGGCATGCGGTAGTATTGCGATACCTAAATTAACAAAGAGGTGATATATTACATCTTGGGGCACTTACAAGAGTACTCTAGATCCCTTAAACACATATTGGGCAAAAAGGAAACCTCAAGAAGTTCATACAAAGAAGCCCACGCTGCGATAACTGGGGCACTTATTTTCTTTTTATTCACTTTGTATTCCAGAATGTTTGTTGGCTATGATTAATCTATTCCCTTTAAATTTTGTTTCTGAAAAATTTCAATTTTGTCATTGTTATGATCTTTTTCAAGCATTTTGCATTGAAATGATGATTAATGGACTAAAGCCATTTTCGTAAAAAGAGTTTTGCATATTACTCTGAAAGTTTCTAAATAGTACAGGAACCTGAAATAGGGCTATTATTTAGAACTAACCAAACTTAAAGATAAGAAACATTTGAGAAGAAAGAGTTTAAATTGGAACTACCTCTTCGGATTTTCTGTTCAAAGATCTAAGCTGAACAAAAAGACAGGGTACCGTTTCAGTGAAAGAACCTTGATGAACAAAGAAAAGGGATTCATGCTCACAACATGCTACACTCATGCATTTGTAGATCATTCATAGCGCATCTAATTAGGAACATTTGATTCATTTCGATCATAGCATCCTAATTCTTTGGCATAAGCATAAACACATGGAACTGATTCTACAGGTCATGTTCCTAGAATCGGTGAATTTACAACCTTAAACCCCTAAGCAGTAGGGAAACAGATCGAAGATGATGAGCTTTAACCCCCTAAGCAGTAGGGTAACAAGCCAAATTTACAGACCTTAAATCCCTAAGCAGTAGGGTAACAGGTTGAATGTATAGATCTTAACCCCCTAAGTAGTAGGGAAACAGATCGAAGATGATGGGCTTTAACCTCCTAAGCAGTAGGGTAACAAGCTGAATTTACAGATCTTAAACCCCTAAGTAGTAGGGAAATAGATCGAGGATGATCGGCCTTAACCCCCTAAGCAGTAGGGTAATAGGCTGAAAATTACAGATCTTGTCTTCCTGAAGTTGCAGTGGAATAGATCAAATCTAGCGAATCTTGTCTTCCTGAAGTTGCAGTGAAGTAGACTAAATTTACAGATCTTAACCCCCTAAGCAGTAGGGAAACAGATCAGAGGTGATAGACTTTAAACCCCTAAGCAGTAGGGTAACAGGCTAAAAATCAAATGTCTTCTCCCTGAAATGGCGTTGGAGCGGCTAAAAGCCACAGCAGATCTCCTTGAAGTTTTAGTGGAGTTGATTGAAGCCACAGCAGAACTCCTTGAAGTTTCAACGAAAAAAATTGAAGTCACAAATCTTATCTCCCTAAAATTGCAGTGGAGCGGAGTAAAATGACGAGCCGCAGTAGACTGGAATGAAGCTACCTGAAGAATAAGAGCACCAAAGAAGTTAGACTCGATGACTAGGCAAATTGGTCTTTCTTGAAAGTCTTTGCTCTATTCTCGTTACAAGACAATGAGCAAAGAGGGGCAGCTGTACAAGCCCAATTTGCGAGCCCAAATAACCCCCAGACACAAACCCAATAGACCATTTTTCTAGCCCAAAACCTATCTTCTAACCCACAAAGCCCAAACTATTTTTACCCAAAACCCAATTACAAAGGAAACCCTAGCCCAATACATTAAAGAAAAATAAGGGAAAACCTAAAACCCTAGTTGTTCAGCCACTTGCTCCCTATCCCATCCACCATCGCCTCTGCTCCCACCGACAGGTCAAGTCCACCGCCACAAACACCTGCAAACATTAATAAAGAAGGGACAGAAAGTAGAAAAGAGAGGCATGTAATGGCTATAAAAAGCCAAGCAAAAACCATTATTTTTTTCGGCAACTCTTGATATATACAAACAAAGCATTCAATCTTTTTAAGCAAAGAAAACAACAATATTAGCCATCAAAAAATAAGAGAAACGGCATCAAAATAAACCCAAAGCCCTCAGAAACAGAAGCCATAGGCCTAAGGTGATTCGTTTTATTTTTCTGTTTTCTTTGTTATTTCATAACCGAATCTACCTATTATATACCCTTATATGTATAAATATACAATATAAATAAAAGAAACACACTTTAAAACAAAAAAAGGAAAATTTTTACCTTCGACCTCCGTGCACGGCGGTTGCCGGTGCCGGAGACGCGGCGGAGGACGGTGGCAGTTCGCCAGATTGCTGACCGAGCTTGGACCTGCAGAGAAAACAAAAAAAGGCTTAGTTTTTTTAGAAACAAACAGCAAAAATGATTTCAAAGGCTAAATTTTAACTTATATAGATGTTACAAAACGACGACGTTTTGGTCGGCACCCATAAGCCCCAAAACGATGCCGTTTCGCTCAACCTGACCCGAAACCCGACCGCTCCATAGAAGGATCCGCGTGTTTTTGCTATTTGGGACAATTGCGTATGCAGTCCTTCCACAATTTTTGTTGATTTTAATCAGGCCTTTTCATGTCTTTAAATTTAACCTTGTAATTTCAATTTTGCTTCAATCTAGTCCTCTGCCCGTTTGAAGGAGGGATATTTGAACGGCGTCGTTTAGAAAGGTTGGATTATTTGCTCCTTTAGGCTCTCCTATTTGCTCGCGTGTTCAAATCAGTCCCTCTTTCTTTTATTTCTTTTAAATTCGCCTCAAAAACTCTATTTTCAATCCAAATTCGTCCATTTTTTTATTTCTATTTTAACTTTAATATTATTCATAATATTATATTTTATTATTATTATTATTATGCTTGTATTTTTTTACTTATTAGCATCCTATCATTCACTACAGGAAAATAGGGTTTTAACAGCGTTTTTAGCGGCGTTTTATCAAAAAACGCCGCAAAAATTGTAAAACACAGAGCAATAGCGGCGTTTTACCAAAAACGCCGCTAAAAACAAAGCAATAGCTGCGTTTTTTGTTAAAACGCCGCTAAAAACAGAGCAATAGCGGCGCTTTTGGTAAAACGCTGCTAAAAGTCGGAGCAATAGCGGCGCTTTTGGTAAAACGCCGCTAAAAGTCGGAGCATTAGCAGCGCTTTTGGTAAAACGCTGCTAAAAGTCATATAACCCCTAAAACCCTAAACCCCCAAAAAATCATGAACACTAATCTATAACTCCTAAAATACTAAACCCCTAAACACTAAACTATAACTTCTAAAACCCTAAACCCCAAAAAACGTCACATGGATGTTGATGTGTATATACATATATATATTAATGTAAAAGCTTATGTTCATAATAAATTATGGAAGCAATACTTAATATTGATTAAATTTATTTTTTGGTTTATGGTTTAATATTTAAGGTTTAAGGTCTATGGTTTAGGGTTTTATGGTTTAAGGTTTAATGGCCATGGGTATATAGTATGTTAATCTCAAGTGAATCATATTCAATAATTAAATCCTAAACCCTATAATTAATTATTGTTATCAATAATAGATATCTTGATTTTGATAAAAAAAATATTTTTTATATATTAATAAGGTGTTATATTGTTTAATGGATTGAAGGGACATTTTGTGGAAAATGTTTTAAATGATAAGTTTACCTTTAAATTTTATTAATAATTTTTGTTTATACTATTTTAATATTTATCTATACTGATTAATCAAAATATATATGTATTTATACGAACGAAAATTCTCTGCACTCATTTGTGTCTCCACGTTTTTTAATTGTAACTCATTTTCTTTTTAAAATATATATTGTCTCCACGTTTTTTCATTTTCTTTTACACAATTATTGATATAACATCATTTTATATTTATATATTGCATGGATACATAAATATTTATATTTATTCAATATAAAAATATATTGATGTATTTTTTTAAATGTGTATGATTAAATCAAAATTAAAGTTTCAACTATACATTTAAACCACAATTAGAATTTCACGTCTACAATTACACATTAAACCAAAATAAAAAATAAACTCAAAATTTAAAAATTTAAAATTTAAAATTTAAAATTTAAAAATAAAAAATAAAAAAATAAAAAACTTAAAAATTTAATATTTAATATTTTAGTCCATATTTCAATTAAAAAATTCAATATTCAAAATTAAAAAAATTCCAAAAGAAAAAAAATAAAAAAATATGTTAAAAATAAAAAAAAAATTTAAAATTAATCTTATAATGGCGTTTTTAGTGAAAACGCCGCAAAAAAAAAAAAATTAAAATCCCCAATTTTTGATTACCCGCTCGTTAGTCCCTACTCATTTTCTCTCGATCTGTTAGGGTTTCTTTTAATTCTAGGCTTTCAAGAAAGCACTGAGCCTGCTCCAAAAATGCTGTGAGAAAGAGGATCTGTTGGTTTAAGATATAACTTTTGGTTCATGAAGAAGCGATCCCTCCGCATCAAGATAGTCAATCGCTACTCCTAGAACCGGGGGAAGACTAAATGGGCGAAAAGAAGACATTCCGGGGGCAGCAATCTAAGAGATTTCAGAATCCCTGCCCCAGCAGCAGCAGCAACGAAACCCTAGAAATCTCCCGTTTCACCTCTACCTTGTCAATGTAAGCCTCTCCATTTTTCAATCTCCTGTTGCTCAATTCCGTTGTTACCAATGATTGCTCTGCCTACAGTTCCGTTTGCTTTCAGTATGAACCATTGCATGAAAATGCAAGTGCTAAATTTCCTCCTTTTCTTCTTTTGAATTTGAATTGTTAAGTGGATTTTCGCTTTGTTATCTTTTTAATTAGTGTGTTGGTTTCGATGTGGAATAACTGAATCGATTGAGAGTGCGCTGTGAGGTGAAAGAAAAAGGAAGAACAAAAAATGAGTAGGCTATCGTTTACGCCACGCCCATTGGACATACACAAAAAGCTACCGATTGTTAAGTCAGTCAAAGACTTTGAAGACTATGACACTCCAACTTCCGCTACTCGCAATTCTCAAATGCTCCGTCTTGCTGCTGTCGAAGTTGAAACCGAGGTACCCTTTTCACTCCCTTGCTTTTCATAGCTCAAAAACTTCACTGTGACTTGGCATTATCCTTTAAGGCTATTTTTGTTGAATCATTTGATTTCATACTTCAAATTCACTTGCAATTTGTAATCTTAAAGTGAAGCAAAATCAGGGGGTTTAAAATTATTACTTATGCGAATGGAATTTGGTTTTAAATTCTGACATTTGCATTTGCACATAAACATAGTTTGCTAATAGAAATTAGGGCTTTGCAACAGTTGAGGATATTTTTGTTAATATCCATTTAGCAATGGATAAGAATGTGGGAATTCTTGCTATGGAAATCTGCTTCCCTCCTACCTGTGTTCAACAGGTGATTTCATCTCTTCTTTTTTTTTTTCCTGTTAATTTCTTCGAGTTTTTGAGTTCTGGGTTTTGGTTGGGTAGCTGATTCAAGGGAGAAAAATGGGTCAAAGGTGGAATTTTTTTTGGTTATTTATGGTGAATAAACTGATTGCCTCCAAATTTAATTTTCTTGTGGTTTTTTTCTTGTTTTAAAATTTTTAATTGTATATCTGAAAAGTTCATCTCATTTGAACTCTATAATTTGGTGAAGTCTAACTACTGTTAAAGTGTTATGTTTGATTCCTTACTGGATCAATGGGTGTTAATTACAATTTTCCCTAGAAAAAAAAATTCTAGTTTTGCATGATCATATGGTTATGAATACTTGTTTTAGTTTATAGTAGAATGATGGCTTTTTATTTGATATGTTATTTATTCATAGATTAATGTAATATGAGAATAATTTTATGATATTCATTTCTTTTTCCTACAAAACAGGAAGCATTGGAGGCTCATGATGGTGCTAGTAATGGGAAATACACCATTGGACTTGGACAAGATTGCATGGCCTTTTGTACAGAAGTGGAAGATGTTATCTCTATGAGGTTACAAATTCTACATTTTATATCTACTCTTCTTATATGTTATTAGCATCACGTAATATTGTTTTACAGTATGTATAATAATGACTAAGATTTGCATTGTATGGATGGTTGAAATGAACACTTTCTTCAATTTTACTAATGTGGTTATGTTTGATCTGCAGTTTAACAACTGTTACTTCACTCCTTGCAGAATATAAGATTGACCCCAAACAAATCGGCCGTCTTGAAGTTGGTAGTGAGACTGTGATCGACAAGAGCATGTCCATTAAGAGCTTCTTGATGCAAATCTTTGAGGTACTCTTCCCCAATCATCACGATTTCTTATCTAGGATAGTTGTCCCTTCTAGCTGCTAGCCATTATACGGGGTCATTTTGTCAAAGGCTATTTTTTTTTTGTTATGCTACAAAAATATTGCTAATATTAGAGGAATTCATGTTAAAAAAAATAGTATTGAGCTATGCTAAATGGATTAATATTAAATAAGAAAAAAATATTTTTTTAAACTCCAAATTAAAAGAAATTCATTATTTTCAAATAATAAAATAAATAAATAAATAAAACTATAAAATAAAAAAAAATATCATATCATCTATCATATTTCGGTCACACATTGATTATTTTTGCTACTATAATATAATTAATGAGACTAAACATTTGGTTTAGTTATTTTAGTTGTCCTCAAATCGGTTTAGAAAATGCTGTCCTTTCACGCTTCCACCTCTCTTACTGGGGTATTTGGTTTCCTGTAACTAGGAGAAATATACAAAAGGTGAAACAAGGAAAGCTCTTTACTGGCATAACTAGATAATGCCGTTGTGCAACTCGTAGAACTACAGTCTTTATATGTGACATGTATATATTTTTTGGTTAAATCTTTTCAATTTATAACTTCATATGATCTTCCAGTGATGTAAATTAAATATAATTTGTAATTGATATTTTTATTTTCATATTTTTATGTTACCTTTAAATTTAAAAATTAAAAAAACACCTGAATAAATTTAGAAAAAGAAACTATATACTTAAATCTAAAATATTAAAATCTTGAAGTTTTTTATTTTAGCTAAAATTTTATTAGCTTTTTATATAATTTTTACAGTTTCTTTTTTGTATAAAGTTTGGTCTTCTAAAAATCTTTCCTGTCTCAAACTCAACAGGTAGTCAATAAGCACTAAAACTGATTTTTCACAGTTTTCTTCTTCTATTTCAGGTATGTTAAGCTTCTCTTTTACCCCTTTTTTTTTTATTTTCTGTAATCTTTTGCTACTTTGGGTCTCCTGTAATATAAATTTCTTCTATCTTTATTCATTTTCTTAAACAAAAAACTATTAATTTAAGCATTGAAGAGTGATTGAAATGCAAACTTTGCTTGTTGTCCCTAGTTGCATCGGCAAACCATAGGTGCCTTAATTGAGTATGCCATCAACAGTAGTTTATATCCCCACTGGTAGAGTCTTTCCAAGTCAAGTAATTTGGATTAGAATTGAGACTACAAAGTATGCATGAATTCTGTCCATTGGTTCAACTCCCATTAAAATAAATGGATGCCCATGTTCCAACTCCACTGCTTTCCCATCTTAAAGCCAAGCAGAGTAAAAGACTCGAAATTAAATCTAGACATCTCCATCTTGTATGTGCTTCAGAGAATTGGTAAAGGTCGATAGAAACTTCAAATCAACAGAAAGATATCGAGTTAATTCTATTATTAGTTCCTATACTTTGCGAAAGTTATGCATTTAGTTCTTTTATTTTAATTTGACCAATACTTTTCGAATTAGTTAATTTTAGGCCCTGTACTATTTTAAATTTTAAAATTTTAGTTATTTTCTTCTTATCGCCTGCGTAGTTTGACTTTGCTACTTGTTTTTAGCTTTGCTGCCATTTATCATCTTTTTTTTTATTTTTTAAATTCTTGTATTTGCTCTAGTTTTGCTGCGTGATTGTTTGTCTATTTTGTGTTTTTTTGTTGTTAGTTTCACTAAGTTATATATGCAGGCATTGCAATACTTTGGCTTCATCTAAAGCTTGAACCAGCCCTCTGTTGTATATTGTTTCTTCTTCTTTTCTGATCTTTTTCCTTTGATTAATGAGATGTGGTGATGATTTGGCATTATTTTCTCACCAGGATGAATTATGTTTTAGAAATTCTAATACTTTGTGTGTCTGTGTGTGTATTTTTTTATGTATTAAATTACATATTGAATCAATGTTTATGTATTAAATTTAAATTCATTAATTTTTATACTTAGTTTTGAAGTTTAAATTTTAATGGAAAATTTAATTTAATTAATATTTTTTATTTATCCTTAAATGTATATAGTTTAAAGTTCAAATTTCAAAAATTAAACATAATATAATATTTAACATAGAAATAAATATTATTTAATTAAAATAAAATAAATTTTTTAATATCATAATTTTTAGCGGCGTTTGTGAGAAAAGTGCTACAAAAGGTCATGATCTTTAGCGGCGTTTGTGAAAAAAGTGCCGCTAAAGGTCATGGTCTTTAGCGGCGTTTGCGAAAAAAGCGCCGCTAAAGGTCATGGTCTTTAGCGACTTTTTTTCAAAAAAACGCCACTAATTTTTGCTGCGTTGCATATAGCGACATTTTCCAAGCGCCGCTAAAAGTATTAGCGGTGCTTAAAAACGCCGCTAAAGGTAAAAGACGCCGCTAAAAGTCTATTTTCCTGTAGTGATTATCATTTTTACTTAATACTTATGTGTATATATATATGTTATATAGTATTATTAATAATTTAATATTATTATTTTATTAATGTATTTTTATATCATATATGTATTCTTTTAATGTATATACATTATACTCCATATTACGCATATATGTATTAGTATTATCATGAATATTTATTTTTTAAACATTATGTATATATATATTTTATGTACATTATGTATATATTTTAATATATTATGCGTATATTTCGTTTTGTATATTACGTATATATTATGTATATGCTTTTAATATTATTATATACTTATTTTTATTTTTATTTTTTAATATATATTATATGATATTGTTAATTGTTTTTTCTTTTCTCTTTTGCATCATTATCATTTCTAATATACATGTGTGTCGTATATTCCTTTACATATATTATGTATATATCGTTAGGATTATTAGTTATATGTATTTATCCCATTTCATGTACACATTATGTATACACATTCAATATTATCATATATTTAATTTTAATATATATTTATATAATGTTTCTTTATTATTATCATTATCTCTCTATTGTTAGTATTATTATTACACATTCCATTATCATCACTATTGTATTATTACTTTTATAACATTTTTTATATATAATTATCTATACACCATTGCTTTTATACTAACTAATAATATACATATACACATTTTTGCGTACTTATTTTGCTTATATATATTATTACTCACATTATTATCGTTTCATCACCTATTTATTTATATCTTTGTAAATTCTTTCAAACCTTAAATTATTCATTATTTGTATCATCATTATTATTACTAACATATATATATACTATGTAGTTTTTATTATATTACGTATACATTGGTATATACATACCATGCATATGTGTCTTTTAATATCGTACTATTATTATGTATATATATATTCCTATATTCTTATCACTTCTATTATTACGTAAGTACTTTAATACATATATATTATTATTATCGTTTTGTTATCATTGCCATTTTATTTTGCTATTTTTATAATTATTTATTTATTTATTTATTAATTTACTTGCGTATTCGATCATTTCATTTTCCTCATGCGCTTGTTTACTAGCCCTTTTGTTATTTCACCTTTCATAATTGCTCGTATTATTATGTTTGACATTATCACGCTTATTATTACGTATTAGCATCATAATTTGCTTTTATAAAAGTGATATTCTGTATTTACCAATTTGAGACAATCATGCCCTAACTTACTGGGTTTCGATTTTTCTCATATAACCTAAGTCACGGAATATTCTTTTAAATCACTATACGAATTTTAAAAATGCTTATTTTCGGGGATACGAGGTGTGGTACCCTAACTTACCAGGTACGACATTTTGTTACCTCGAAATAAGATTTTTTTTTGCAAATAAAGGTAATATTCGGTGTTCGAAAATTCGAGGAAACGTGCCCTAACTTATTGGGTTTCGATTTTCTTCATTCACTCTAACTAACCGAATATCCTTTTAAAAGTTAAAATACATTAATTTTAAATAAAAGGCAAGCTCAGTCTCAAAGTTTGAGATGTTGTGTCCTAACTTACTAGGCATGATATTTTATTACTTCGAGATAAGAGAGTCATTAACATCCGATTTAATTTATTCAATCATTTTTAAATTAGCATTAATACAAAAAAGGATTGTATTTTAAATTCTTTCAAGTTTTCAAACTTTTGACACTAAGACATTAATTAATCAACTAGGTACCAATTTTGGGCGTATCGAGGGTGCTAATCCTTCCTCGTGCGTAACCGACTCCCGAATTCATTTTTTTGATTTTCGTAGACCAAAAATTGTTTTAGTAAATCTTAATTTTTATTAAAATGATTAATTTAAGGTGATCCGATCACACCTCATCAAAAAGGATTGGTGGCGATTCCCGTTCTTTCATTTTCAAATCCAAGTCGATTCCCGTCGTTTTCAAAAAATGGTTACGACACTGTTTATACGTAGACAGTTCTTTTAAATTACATTTAAAATCACTAAACTATTAATAAGTTTGTATTTTGGTTATTGAATTTCAAAATGTTACGAAATATTCATTAAACTATTCAAAAATTTTTATTTACGTTTGTTATTGTGGATCAGTATCCATCAACAAGTAAAAGAACATACCTTAGATCCAAGTCGATCTGATGGTCAGTGTTGAAGATCAAAGAAGAGAGTTATTTGAATTTTGGTTTACAAATTCATGATGCTTAAAGTTGTTTCATGAAAAAAATTGAATTATAAAAGAGAAGGGAACGAGAACTTTTTGTTGGTACCGGTGGTGTGAAAAGAAAAAATCATAGAACGACGATTTTGATAGTATAGTGACTTAAATGAAAATTTTCAAATCGATCAGTAAGTATTTTGTGACTTTTTAAAGTTGAGTGGCCAAAACATGAATTTGGTGTAGTTTAACCCAAACAAAAATAGCAAAACGTGAGCGACAGGATTTGAACCTGCACGGGCGGAGCCCACATGATTTCTACTCATTCCCAATAACCACTCCGGCACGCCCACCTAACGGTGGCAACTTTCCATCCAATACAAAATTTTTTTTATACAAAATCAAGATATAAGGCTTCTTATTTTATTTTACAGAATTAAAATTATACTTTTATCTTAATTATTTTCATTAAATTTAAAATTTGATGAATGAGCTTAGTTATCAAAACTATAAAAAGTCATTTTTTGTTGTGGTATTGAGTATAACAACGTTTTTGTGATCGTTAAAAGTTAATTTCATGAGCTGGTAATTTTGATTTGTCTTTAATCATGCAGGATGATATAAGAAGTTTTAAAAGCTTATCTAATGAAGGATATTATTTTAAGGGAATTGGAGAACTAAAAAATACATGCTCTCGATCGTGTTGAATAAATAATATTGAAGATATTCGAAATTTAAATTTGAAGGCTGGTTTATCCTTTATTTTGAATTTGGATGAAATTATTTGAGGTCTCTACACAATAGAGATGATATAAAATTGTGAATCCACGTAATCTTTATCCTTTTCAATAAAAGGATGAAAAATTTGATTTGTCATTCCCCTATTGGATAGGGATAAAGATGACGTGGAATAACAGTTTCATACAATTTTTTCTCCACAAGAGTGTACCTTTATTAGTGTTTACTCACTATTTTAGAGTGAAATTCTCACTAATAGAGTCACAATCACAATTGCTTTCAGCAACAATAATGGCGGACAACAAAGGAAACAAAAAAAAAATGATGGGATCTACTTCAATTCTGCCTTTGTAGAGCCTACCATGAAACCGGCACTCTATACCACAAAAATTGAATCATAAATTTTCTTCTTTTTCTTGTACTTATTATTCCAAGGTCGTGAAGAGGATAAAGTGATTGAGCGTTTAAAATTTAGTTCCCCTCAATGATAAAGTACAATTTCGCCTTTTGTATTGAGTTATATTCTGAAGATTTTTGAATGGGCCAGCGTTGAATTGATTTGCTTGTTGGAAAATGTTACCTATGGATGCATGATGCAGTAATAGACATGGCATTGTTTATCACAGTTAACAAGTCTCGAAATATGATACAAACAGGCTTGCAAATAAGAAAGTTACCGAAAGAGGATAAATGGAGGGATGTTAAAAAAGTTTTGCCTGTGAAGAATTTCATTTCGGAGGATCACTTAAAAGACATCACTTTCGAAATATCAACTGCTCACAACTTTATTACTGCAACAAAATTCTATAAAGATGTGATGCGTTTATCGAATTCATTATATTTTTGAAATCTTTTCAAGTGATGATTTGTGATTCTCAAATCTATCAAAATATTTGTTACATAAACAAAATGTTAATGCAATTTAAATCTTAAAATTGTGGCTCATTCATTAGGAATCAATCATTGGAAGCAATTAAAACACATGTTACAATTTGATTACGAAAAGAGTAACATTAAAAAGAACTAGAATATTTTAGCAACATCCTTCATTAGGCCACGGTTGGCAGCGGCGAACGCAATGAACTCCTCGTATGAAATGAAGCCGTCCCCATCAGTATCCATTTCAGACATCATCTTCGAGACTTCTTCCACCGAGACACAGCCAAGCGCCTTCAATGCTTCTCCGAGCTCTGCTGCAGAGATTTTTCCGTCCCCGTTCACATCGAAACGTTTGAAAATGCGATCGTTGTTAGCCTTCTCTTCATCATCCATTTATTTTTTTTTTACTTTGTTTATGGTTTATTTATTTTTATTATCATTAATTTTTTTAAAAATAAAGAACCTTTTTTGCTTTTAAAGACAAGGGGAAAATTCTCCATTATGAACGGATCACCTGTAAAAAATGTTTGGTAGACATTTCTACATCTTAGGTAAGGAAAAGGATAAAATTTAACCAATAGACTCAGTCAATTGAGTTTAACCACACATTATTTTGTGTTTATTTTTGTCTAAACATGTCATATTTTAACGTATTTATTAAATTTATCTTGTTGCAAAATTCTCAAACAGTCTAAGCATTGTTCAAGAACCAGAATCAAGAGCTTGAGACAAGTAAATAGACTCAAGCTCAACTTGAACCTATCGGAGTTCAATATTTCGGAAGAAACCGGCCGAACTACAAAGGCATTGATGGACACTATGTAGCTGTTAGATAGGACTTAAAAGATCTGAGTCTCTCTCTAACCAGTTCTATGGTTTCGGACCTCTCGGCTTTCCCCATCAATCACACGGTGACATAATCTATTCACGTTTTCATAACAATCGACTAAGTATGATAATCAAGCTAACGCTTGGGTTGGAATATTCAAGCTTGGTAGTGAATGAGTCGAATCCAGATATAGTTTTCAAACCCAACTCGAATAACAAAACACGGACTAAGAATCAAGGAATTTCCTCCATTCACTAAGCCAATTTGAAAGTATCATACATATGGTACATACTAGCAAAGATGGAATACAAAAATCACGAATCATTTGAGTAATTTTATTGATTTTGTTCCTTGACACATCAATTTACGGAATTATTACTAATGATGCATGAGGCTTTGCATAATACAGAATATTACTATCTTCATTCCGATTTAGTCCTAGTTGCCACAAGACATTTATAGGAATAGATGCCTGAAAGTTGGCTAATCACGGTGTTTGGGGAAGAAAACTTAGGCCACGGTTTTGACGAGAGCATTAACAACAGCTTCTCTAGTCGGCAAAGCGGGAATTGCACCTCTTTCTGTCACGGTCAATGCACCGCAAACGTTAGAAAACTTGAGAGCATTTCTCAATTGGTCTTCGTCCTGCAAGATTAAACGAAAACTTTCAACTTGCTTTTATGTTTGTACCGCATTAATAAGGAGAGAATAACAGCATTCTTGCTCGCAATAACCATACTCGACTCATGGAATCATTTCATGCGGCTAAATTTAAGCATTGATACTTAAAAGGGAAATACCTGAATCAAGGAAAGATCAGAAGCTAGTTGCGATAATGTTCCAGCAACAAAAGCATCCCCGGCACCAGTGGTGTCTACGGCTTCTACTTTCAAGCCCTTCACTTTCCCACTGAATTCCTGAAAAATATTATACATTTCTCAATTCCAGATTCGACAATATACTAGATCGCTCGTTCTCATAACCTGATATTAGGTAAAAGTATCATGGAGGCCTTTGTACTTGGAGTTGAATTACATTTTGCCCCCTTTACTTAAAAAAATGGGCAAATTAGTCTCTATATGTTAGATCAAAGAGCAAACTGATCATTCTATTAAAAATTTATCTATTTCTACTATTAAAAATTGTTCCCTATACATCAAAATGAAATACGCGTAACTTTCTGATTATTCTGTCAACCACATCAATTTTTAACAGTAAAAAGAAATGAAAATTTCAGCAGAAAGGACCAGTTTGCTCTTTGATCTAACGCATAAGGATTAATTCACCTATTTTTTAAATAAAGAGGCAAAATGCAATCTGACTTAATACAGGGCCTCCATAGTACTTTTACCCCTGATATCGGGTCTCGTTCAGGGTCATGAACCCCCTTTCCAAGACCAGTAAAATACGGCCTCTCCCAATCCCATTGCCATCTTACATCTAGAGTGGCAATTCAAGCCATCACTGCTCCGAAGAATCCAGCTGTCAAAATAAATTACATGCAGAAAGTAAAAAAAAAAAAAGTCATAGAAACATATATATCGAGCTTACCTGAGTATAATAACGGCAACCATCCGGGCCCTCTGTAACTAGAAGCAATTTCAAATTCGAGTGGAACAACTTACGGACAACACCATCATCGTATGGATCTTCTCCTTGTGTTAGAAAAGAGATCTCTTCTTCACTTACCTGAAATCCACACTCATTTATTGAAATCATTAATATGGTTATAGCCCTTTCCTTTTACTTTACGCATTGCACTCTACCTTGATAATATCGGCAGTATCCCAAATGCTCAAAATCCCTTTCCTTGCACTCTCCACAGAGGGCCATAATGGAAGCCTAAGGTTGGGATCGTAGGAAAGAACAACACCTGCATCCTTTGCAGCTTTTGCTGCAGCAATGTGAGCCGACTTGCATGGTTCTGTAATAAGACTTATGGAACCATAATGAAAAATCGTAGCCTGCCAAAAGATGAAGGTGAAAACAGAAACAAAAATGCTAAAAAGGAAGGGACCTATACAGCAATTATACACGAACCCACACCTTGCCAACATGATGAATACTAAGGAGATCACTAAACTATTAGTAAATTTATGTTTTGGTCACTAAACTATTTGTTTTCTCACATCTTCCCATTGTATTTTTAGTTTTGTTAATTAACGGTTATAGAGGTGACATACCTTCGTAATCAAATCAAAATCAAGTTCATTTTCTTGAAGCAACATATCAGCACTAGGATTACGATAAAACATGAATTCACGTTCACCGTCACTCCTTAATGTTACGAATGCTAAAGCAGTTCGTGCACCGGGATCAAAACGCATCCCTTCATTGTTGACGTTATTTTCCTTTAATATGTCAGCAAGCATGTACCCGAATTCATCTTCACCAACCTGTCCACATCATACAATACATTAAGCTCTAATACCATGTGCACCATACACCACAAAACCGATAGGTAATAGGGGCCTAACTTGAATATAAGACCAGATTAAACTCGAGACCTAATAGATATAGGATAAAATTACTTAAAATAGAGAAGTTTTATCGATGTAGAGCAGCCAAATTTCATAACTATGAAAGCACAAGCATGAATGAGATATGTTAGTATCATACTCGACAAACAAAAAGAATACATACCTTCCCGATAAAAGCAGATGAACCACCGAGACGAGCTATGCCGACAGCAACATTAGCAGGAGCACCCCCAGGGGCCTTTTTAAATGCAGGAGCTTCCGCCAACGAAAGACCACTGATCGTCGGGACAAAATCTATCAGCATTTCCCCGAAACAAACCACAAGTGAAGAATCCATTATTTCAGGTAACCCATCAACAGAAAGGGCTTTTGCTGAAACAAATAAACAAACATAATGAAAATTATACACCACAGTAATTACAATCCGCAGGTAAAAACTAGAAAACTATAACGTTAGCAATGGAGCATTACTTAACATTCGTGTAGCTTTTACTCTAACAGCAATGTATCAAATAATAATCCCTCTACATTTAAAGCAACAAAATCAACTCCTAATTATCTTTGCATCACTCAACTAATCAAATGGCATCATGTAAAAGTACCATGGAGGGTCTTGTATTAGGGGTCAGGTTATATTTTGCTCCCTTTACTTTAAAAACTGGGAAAATTAGTCCCTATACATTAGATCAAAGAGCAAATTAGTCCTTTCTGTTCAAAATCATCCTTTCTGTTCAAAATCATCCGTTTCTATCATTAAAATAAACAACTCCAAATTATCTTTGCATCACTCAAGCTTATCCGCCACTGAACTAATCAAATGGCACTATATATGTATATATGCAGATTTCCATTTTTTTTTCTCTAAATCAAAATTTACTCTATATATGATGCTATCAATTGCTTAATACTATTAGTCCATTTTTTAAACAGAACTCTTTATATGATCAATAAAATAAGGTAAGCAACTAAATTTGAAAATCCTTGTGCTCCAACTTTTTAGATAATTAAACAACTATTTTAAATCATTTAGTTTTTTTAATTAATTAAGTTTAAAAATCCATAACCCATTCTTTCCGCAGTTCTAAAATTAGCTAATTAGCTTTGTTCTTTTCCTTAAATCATACTTAAAATTAAGTAAGAAGAGAGAAATTAAATACATTTTCCTGAATGATCCCATAAACCACTACAACAACTACAAAAATAAAACTCACAATTACTCAAAATAACCCTAGAAGCAAAGCTAATCATGTGATATAAAAAAAATTTGAATTTAAAAAAAGCCATTTCAGCTATCCTAAATGAAAGCTAAAAAGTACCTTGGACGTGTAATTTAGGAGTAGCGCACTGAAAACGATGAGGAAAATAAAACCCAGAATCTCTAACCTTGCCATGACCCAATTTTACTGATTTATGAACTGGGTAAGAACCCAAACTACCACAAAAGCAAGAGGAAGTTGAGTAAAGAGCAGCCATAAAAGAATTTATATATGAACAAAATTGAAAATGATTGAATTTGGGTGGATGAAGGGTGGGATAGCAACAAGATCAAAATATTTGGGATTTGGGTGCTTTTTTTTTTTTTTTTTCTAAATTTTGGAGAAGAAAAAAAGATAAACAAATGAAGTGAGTGTGAGAGTGTGAGAGTGAGTAATAGAGAAAACGAAGTAAAGAATTTTGTCTCTTTGCGGCTTCGGCTGTTCTTCATTTGGACTTCAAAGCCCAGATTTTAATTTGGAAAGAAGAATCCAATTCTTTTCAGTCCAAAAACAATTTTTCTCTTTTTTATCCTTGCCATGCCAAGCTCTCTCAGTCTCAGTTGTGTATATATTTTTTTTGTTTTATTGTAAATTGGCCCTTGAACTATAGTTTAATTTCTAGGTTGGTTCTTAATTTTTTTTTACAAGAAGTGATATATAATAAGAAGATGGCATGTGGCATATTCCTAGTGAATAGCGTATATTTTTTTTTGGATAAAGTTGGATGGCCAATAAAACAAAGCAAATCCATGGATTAAAAAAATGAACTTGATTATTTAAAAACCCTAAAATTTTTTTTCTCTAAATCATTTTTTTTATCTTTTATTTTGTTCAGGGACGGTGCCAGCCTCCGAGTTGGCTATCGCCCTCCTTTCTCCTCTCCCATCAACCATTTATTTCTTTCTTCTTTTCATTCACTATAGATGTCTTTTCTCTTTTCAGTTTGCAGATTTATTTTGTGGATATCTTTGTTGTCTTCACAAATTGTGATGGACAAAATGACGATATTTTTCCTTTGCTAAAACTCCACTAGCCACTAGTTTTTGTCTGCTCTTATAGCATGTTTTTTAGTCTTGCTTATGCATGTAATCTTAATTTTATAAGTGATTTTAGGGATGATTTTGTTGTCGTCCTCTCTAGTTTGGTGAATGCTCGATTCTTTGGTCGACTTTTGCCCACCACTTTGGACCATCCAGGGCTGATTTCCTTATCGTATTAAATGCTTGCAATCACTCCAGATATGTCGTGTTTGAGTTGTGACAAAGCCAATTGTCAACGTGACATAATATTCTATTGATGCTGAGGTTAAAACATGTGTTATGTTGATGAAGCTTGTCATTCACCATCTACGACAGTGTCTGCTATTTTTTCTCTGAATTGTATGGTTCCATTCATTGAATGAATTAATAAATTTACCTTTCAAAAAAAAAAAAGAACTTGATCTCTTTAAATAAAAAAAAGGATAAATTTTATATTTATAAGTAAATTTTGATTTAATATGCAATGTGATATATAAATTTTTATTTGGTGTTGTTATATACATGAAAATTTCATTTTGCTTTGGTGGTAAACATGATATTTTAATTTTGATTTAGTGTAAACATTTTAAGAAATAAATATATCTATTTATTTTCATATTAGATCAATGTAATTGTTTGTATATAGAATATCTAAATTTAAAAGATGCTACATTAATTGTAAAGCTAATGGTTTGTGAAACCAAATCAAAATTTTACAAAATCAAAATTTATGTATTATATTACATATTTAATTAATTTTTTAAAAGAAATTATATTTATAAAAAAACATATATACTTAATATAATTATTAAATTAAATACTCAAATGTAATTTAAATTAATTATTCTATATACTTAATCTCATTGTTAAATTTCGTTTTTTTTTCTTGACAAAATGCATACAATAATTTCTAGGTATGATTAAACTACTTTTTTTCCTTTGTCAAACTGTATTCTATATACTGATGCTGATAGGTCAGATTTCACCGTATTGTAATTTGAATTTATTTTTATATTTTTGTTCTTGGTTTAGATTTATTTAAGAATGATTTTTTTTAATTTGAATTCGATATTTGAAAAGATTTGAATAGATAATTATAAACTATAACTTAAAAGAATATTATTACAACAAAACACCTTCTTAAATATCTTGATTTATTGTGTTAGCCTTAAAGTGGAAGCCATATGAATGTGTTGTTTCATTATCTATACATTTCTTTTAAAAAAAAAACACACAATTTTAAAAAAAAACACACATTTTTCTTTTCTTTTTTTTTAGAATAATGCCAATTACTTTATTAAATGAGAAAGAATAACAATGATAAACCATATAAAACGCGAAAACCACAAAGAAAATTAGAAATCCAAAATAAAAAAAAGCCTCTCTTTCAGAAGAGACCCTAATCGATGCTGAATCTTCAAGCGAAACAACAAGGGGACGATGAAAAATCACTTGAGAAATTTTGGAAACAAAGATATTAAGAAATTCCCCAACTTGAAACCTAGACTAAGGCGGTTTAAGCGATCTTCTGCATTCATCAGCGGCAAAGGTGGCCAACAAGGGTCCTCCACTCAAAAACAATATTCCATTCTCAACATGCCCTCTTGAGCCATTGCATGTGCAACCTAGTTCCCTGATCTAGCTATGAAGGTGAACCACCAGTCCTAAAATAGTTTTGAAAATATTCATATCAATATAAAAATATAATCTTTAAAAAATTAAAAGTAAATTATAATTAATGTTATTAAACTATTAATAAGTTAATATTTTATTTATTCAACTTCAAAAAGTTACAAAATGATTACTAAACCATTTGAAAGCTTTTATTTAAGTCAATAGTTTTTTTTTCTTTTTTAAAGTACAGATAGTGAACTTCAAACGACGATTTGATAATCAGTATGGTGGAGCATTATTCATCGAGGGGTAGAAGAACATACTTTAGATCCAAGTCGATCTAGTAGTTAGTGTCGAAGATCGAAGAAAAAAATTGTTTGGATTTTGATTCACAGATTAGTGATATTCAAAGTTGTCTCATAAAAAAGAAAAACCTAAATTGAAGAAAAGAAAGGAAATAAAAGCTTTTAACTACTGCAGACAGTGCGAATAGAAAAAGTCATACAAAACTATTTTAATAATCCAATGACTTTAAATAAAAACTTTCAAATAATTCAGTTATCATTTTGTAACTTTTTTAAAATTGAATGGCCAAGATATAAGCTTAGATGATATTAAATATAAATTATCCAAAAATTAAATATAACTAGATTTTGTCAAATGACAGCATGAAAATAGTTGGTTCCACCCTCAACTTGGTACAACTGAACCATGTGCTGTTTGATCTTTTTGACCCATAAATACAACTAATGTTCGTTGGTAGTTAATATCAGTGACAGCCCAAACAAGACATAGAACTTCAACGAATTAGACAAATAAAAAAGTTAAAGAAAAAAAAAAGACATGTCATTTTCAGTGGGTTTTTGCTTGCTTTCCTGCCCTGCACGCTTTCTATCTAACATCACTATTGCATCCGAACACGTTTATATGTGATGACAGTTTCAATATTTGCTTATCTCATATTACATTTCCCATTCTACATCCCATAAAATTTAATTTTTGAAACTTGTAGATAAATTTTTTATAATATATTCAAATTTAGATTCTTTATTTGAGAGTATTATGTATTTTATTATTGGATATTCTTGAAAGTGTTACATTAGCACAATAAAGATTTTATAATAGAATCACAATACAAATTGATAATATGAAAACTATTAAAGTTATTAAGGAAAATTTTTGAAGGGTTCTAACTCTACATTAATCAGATACATTAACCAACTCTTACAAAAGAAGGCGAACTGATCCATAAATTATGTTCTTAGAAAAGATAATATAAAAGCTGATCAAATTACTAAGTTAACTTTTGATAGAGAAGAAGGTTTAGTTTCTCCTCTAGTTTCTTTTTAGTTATTTGTAATATTTTTATTTTTTCACAAACAAATTATATTATTAGTATATTCTAAAGTTATATTATAAAAATATTTTAAAAGTTCTTAAATTAAGAGTCAAGTTGTATTTTGGTAGTGATAGAAAATTATATTAATGTTCCAAGTTACACAATATTTAGCTATCAAATATTCATGGACTCTGACTTGAAGCATGGAAAGATATGTATGTAGATAGACTTAAAATTTAAATGAGAATAAAAAGACGTGACTCAAATTGGATTGGAAATGAAACGGATTAAGAAAATGGAACCGAGCGGGCCACCATAACATCCAGCAAGTCTAGTTGGAAATACATTGAGATCTACAAGCACGCGTTAAAAAGGTGTGGTCAGAATTGCAAAAACTATAAAATACTGTCTGCCCAAAATCTTTTTATTTCAAGCCACAATTTTCCACTCTAAGCAATTACCGCCCTACTCTAAAATCAACACGTGTGTTTTCCCTTTTGGTTCCTTCCCACAAAATCAATCTATACCTGGCCACATCCTATCTTTCCTTTCACGCGGGCAAATAAACCGCGTCAGTAGACCTTTTAAATACGCCTCCAAAACCAGCGAAAATAATAATAACAAAAAGAAAAAAAAAATCTCATCAATGGCGAGTTTTTTAGGTTCAATTGAAGAGATGAAGGAGGTATTCAACAAATTCGACAAAAACGGCGACGGTAAAATCTCTCGTGACGAATTGAAATCGGTGTTAAGTGCTTTAGGTTCGGCGCCGTCTTCCGGCGAAGTGGATCGGATAATGTCGGAGATGGATAAAGACGGGAATGGCTACGTAGATCTAGATGAATTCATTGCTTTTCAACAAACGAACATCAATGACGACGATGGTGAAGCACAGTGTGGTAACAAAGAGCTCAAAGACGCGTTCGATATGTACGATCTGGATAAAAACGGATTGATTTCGGCTAATGAATTGCACGCCGTGTTGAAAAGATTAGGTGAGAAATGTTCGTTGAGTGATTGCCGGAGAATGATTAGTCAAGTTGATAAAGACGGTGATGGAAACGTTAATTTCGATGAGTTCAAGAAGATGATGACCAATGCTTCAAATTAAAAGGTTAAGTTTTAGGGTTTTTTCTTTTTTTCAATTTACCTTATGAAAGTTAATTAGTTTAGGAACCCTAATGAAATTAGTATTTGGAACTGTTAATTTCGTGTGTGTATATATATTATGATTGCTCACTTACAACTTCGATTTAATGGCAATGGCAATTAGGTTTTATTTTTGTTTGTTAATGTACGAAATTAATATAGGGGTTTATATTTATATTTATTTTATTAAAATTATAAACCTATGCTTAAAGAAAAAGGTAAACTACTAATCTAACTTTTAGTATATTTTTTAAAATGATGGTAAATTATTCATTTTTAATTTTTTTTAAATTGATATAAGAGTAATTTTAACCCTTAACATTTATAAAGTATGTCAATTTAGTCTTGATTTTTAAAAAAAATTAATTCAATATTTATACATTGTGTAATTTAATTTTTTTTGTAATTTTTTTTATCATTTTACTTAAAAAGTTAAGAAAACAAATTTATTAGTTAAATTTGATTGAAAATAAACAGAAAAGAAAAACTACAAAAAAATATAATGTGTAAATATTGAGAGTTAATTTTTTATAGGATCAATACTAAATTAACATAATTTATAAATATTGAAAGTTAAAATTATTGTTATGTCAATTTTAAAAACTATCACAATTAACCAGCTAATGATAAAAAAAATAAAATTAAATAAATAAGTAATTATTTTATAATTTTTTTATAAATAATTAATTAAAAAATAAATTTATTAATAGCGAGGTGATTGTTAATATAATTGAACCTAAAAATAATTTTTTTCATTAGGAGTGGTTGATTTCATGGAAAGCATGTGAAGCTTCTTCTTTTTTTTTCCTTAAATTTCATGTGAAGCCTTTTTCAGTTGTGGAAACTTTAAAAATTAATATTATTTTCCTTTTTAATAAAATTGACTATTTAAAAAAAAGAAAACTAACAAAAAATTGGAGCCGTTGGATTTGGCCCACTTAAATTTATTATTTGTGTGGAGTAGCAGACACGGAAATATTAACTGGAAAATGCTGAGCTCAACACGGTATTGGTTGGGTTGCTTGCTTTACTTTGATTGTTTTTTAATGTAATTTTGGGAAGTCATATTTATATTATAAATAACTGATTGAAATGCTCGAGTATTTTTCTATTCAACCCATTTTTTTTCCTTATTGGATGATAAAAAAAAAATCTTGATTTAAGTCAAAATGTAAAGAAGTTATTTGTAATGATTGGTTTAGGGAAAAAGAAAATCAAAATTGTCGTTTTCTTTCAAGTCAAACAATGACTTTTTCATAAGCTTCCATCATAAAATAAAGGTTAAATTACAGATTTAGTTTAGTAATCAAAATTTTTAAAAAATTACAATGAGATTATTAACATAATCTAAATTATACATAAAAGTCTTATATTTAATTTTACCTGTAATCAATTTTTAAATTGAAGTTATGAAAACATTAATTTTCATTAATTCGATTACTTTTTATATTTAGAATAACAAAATTAACATCACAAATTGTTTTTAATATATTCAATTAAATACCAAAACAATTGAAATTTAAAAGTAAATCATATTTTAAGGGATTTGTAAAATGAGTATGAATGATACATTACTCATACATAAAGTAAAATATAATAAACACAGATAATTTTACTTTCAAGTGGAAATAATTAAAGAGAAAAATGTGAAAGCAACTTGAAATTTAAATGTTAAATTGGATAGAGGTCACAATTAGATTATGTGTTGCATACTAGCAAAAGATTTTGGTCCGTGTTAGTACCAAGTTGATCACGGTATTAATAAAACAAAGACATTGCAAACAAGTTAGAATTATGCAATTCCTAGGTCAATGCATTGTCAAAGAAAGGGCATTGGTATTACACGGGAGACTAGCTATTTTTACATCAAATATCATTTTTAATCACCATTTATAATTCAATGTATTTTAGGTAATATTAAATTTATCAGTAAAATACTATCTAGATAAATATTAAATTAAATTTAATATCTCATATTAATGTCTAGATAAATATTAAATTTATTAAAATAATTTTATCTTTGAAAAAATTAATATGAAATTAATTTACTCGGTAAAGTCTCACTAGGAGTCTAATCTTTTCATTGCTCTACCACCGAAGAACCACTGTTGTCATACACCCGCCGACCGCTGGATCACCGTCATGCTCGACGGTGCCATCGCCGGCGCAACTCCCTTGGTATCCCTAATCATCGTTGTTTTGCCCGAATGGGACTGACCGACTCGATTGTTGCCAGTGACGGCCCGACTAGTCTGGTCCAGCCATCGATCATCGACCCAGTTTCATACACGGGGCCCAGTTTAACCACCTTTTGAGTTTTAGTCTCAAGTTTTGATTCTCAGGTTCAATTTTTGATCTCGGGTCAAATTTTCAAGTTTAATTACTCATTAGGCCATTTGTCTAACTTGAAAATTAATTTCTAAAAATATCATATTTATTTTAATTAATTTGATTGATTTAATTTTACTTGATCAAAATTAATTTTCCCAAAAATCACTAAAATTTTCCAAATTAAATTTTCAAGAAAAATTTTTAATCAAATTCTCTAGTTGAACAAATTCTCAAGACTACCTAATTTAATTCCACATAGAATAAATCGACTAAATTTAAAGCTTTCTTCTGATTCAAATGCAATCCGATCGAGCTTTTGTTGAGCTAGCAGAGGGACCAATTAGACATATACAATTAGGCTAAAGTAATTTCAATAATGTCCAGAAGCATTGTTCCAATAATTGACAAATTACTTAATCATGGAGTCAGTCCACAAGAATTACCATGATTGAAAACTCATTATTGTGTACTCTTTATGAAAACAATTCATCCAATTGTTTTGTCCAATGACCTCGTCATATGTGTGTTACCCTTATTTGATATCCTTGATTCCTTTAAGTTAAATCCGTTCACTCAATACAATCTTATTTTATCTCATTGTCACCATTATGTCTTCTTAATGATTAATATGATTATTATCAACTAAATATTGTGATAAATTTCTAGTTTGAAAATAAGCAACTTGTGGTCACGTTCCATATTTATCAATCCACACAATGCTAATGAGAGGATATCATTAACTCTTTAATCGAGCTATGAGTTTCATTATTGATAGTGAATCCATGTCATACACAAGTCATGTATCCAACATATTGGCTATCAATTCGATCATCTTTATAGCATAAGCCTCCACTTACATTAAAGCACATGAGTTACATGTGTATGGTCAGTAACTAACTCAAGATTTAGATAAGTCATACCATGTACGTCACAAGTTAATTAATTCACAAACGGATTCAGAATTAATACAACTTGTGTCTAATCTAATGCATCATTCTTCTAATGAGTACATCTATGTCTCTACCCGTGGAGTCAGCTATTTCGATAGCCAAGACTAGCCATCTCCCTAATTGAAATTGTAGACAACATAATAATCCTTCTAAGTATTTGAATTAAATGCTCAATTTGATTCTTTTACGAGATTAAAAACTCGTTTAGATTATCTACTAAAGCAAGTTGTCTTTCTCGCAATGTAAACGTTCTTACACTGCCACTTATCATCAATTTGAACTTAGACAATCAATGAGCTAATATTTTCTTGTCACAATTTCGCTATGTATGCAAAACATGAAATATAGAAACACAAAAGATATAATAGTGAAATGTGAAATTAACTTTATTTATTTATTCATCATTCAAATACATAGAAAACAATTACATGTTTACTACAATATGGGTAGATTTCCCAACAACCCTATGTTTTCAAACCCTATATTTTCAAGATATCCTGGTCGGTGATCTTACTTATAGCCTTAGTCAATATGTTTGTGGTTCCTTTACCATTATAGAGTTCTTTATCAGTGCTTTTACCGACATTTCTTCATCCCCTCTTGCTAACAATAATGCTCAGGCTTTTGTTGCTACACCTGATATTGTCCTAATATTGTTGGTGGTAATGCTTGGTGTCGAAACCATTTTTTTTGGAAAACGGGGTCGACTTTGGTTTTGAAAACGAAAATCGAAAATTGGGAGTCGCCACCAATCTTTTTTGTTTAGGTGTGATCGGAACCAAGAAGTTTGGTCATTTTAATAAAACATTTTGGTTTACTAAAACAACGATTTTGGTCTACGAAATTTGAGAAAATGGGTTCGGGAGTTGGTTACGTACGAGGAAGGATTAGCACCCTCGTAACTCTCAAAATTGGTACCTAATTGATTAATTAATGTCTTAATGTCGAATATTGAAAAGATTTAAAATAAATTTTGAAATACGATCCCTTTTTATGAATGTTTGGATAACTTGAAGTGGATATTAAGATTATCTTGTTCCGAAGAAATAATATATCACATCCAACACGTAAGACACGATATTTCAAACCTTCGATACCAAAATCATCTCATGATTTCCAAAACTCATGCATTGAAATTTTTTTAAAAAAAGGATATTCGGTTGTTTGGTCAAACGGTAAATCGAAACCCAGCATGTAGGGCACGTTTTCTCGAAATTTCCAAACACAAAATATTACCTTATTTTTTTTTGAATAAAACACGGACGAAAATTTTTAAAAAGGGTATTTGGTCGTTTGGTTAAACGAAAAATCGAAACCTAGTACGTTAGGGCACGTTTTCTCGAATTTCTAAAATACAAAATATTGCCTTATTTAGAAATTCTTCATTTTAAAATATAGCGAGTATAATATTTAACGATGTGCGTTATTTTTGTTTGGAGTAAAATAAAATGATCCATATTGGATAAGCATGTTGAAGCTTAATACACGATATAATTTGAACTAGATAAAGCAAGAGTGTAAAATGGAGCATGGAATAATGAAACTTAAATTAGATACAATATTAATGAATGCCACAATATGAAGATGCCAATAAATAATTTCTAATGCATGTAATGGCCATATTCACAATGTATATTATTTTTTATATCAATCAATAATCAAAGACAAACGAAGTAAAATAATATACAAAAAATAATTTAAGGTAAATAGGATAAAAGTTTAAAATAAATAACAAATGAAATAATTAAGATTTAAAACACATTACACCAAAGAATGGTTCAAAAAGAATTACATGTGAAAAAGATTCAACATAAATAAAATATAAACAATTTGAAATAAATAATATATAAAGAAAATTTTAAATAAATAATATGCTAAATAAATTAAAATAATACATAAGGTAAAATAAAAAGGGCCATTTAAAACATATAAAAGCGCTTAAAATAAATAAGATGTAAAAGAGAAATTTTAAAAAATAAATAATATACAAAAACAGTTTAAACAAAAAAAAAATATATACACATATATATAAAAGTTTTAAAATAAAGAATATATAAAAAATATTTTAAAATAAGTAATACATAGAAAATTCAAAACGAACAACAATAAAAGGAATTTAAAAATGATTAACACCTAAATTAGTATAACTAAATAACACCTAAGAAATTTTAAAATATATTATATATATACAATAATTTAAAATAGAAGGTATATATGTAAAGATATAAAATAAATAAATAAATAGTAAAATGACAATAATAGGAAACGATGAAAATAAATAAAGTTTATTTAAAAGGGTAGATAAAAAATGACATTAATAATATAATAAAAAAATCTGAAGTTTAAAAACTATGTAAAAGGATATAAATAAATAAAATGATAATAACAAGAATAAAATATGTATATATGAAAAATAAAAGTAATATTAATATATAAATATAAATAGAAGTATAATGAATGGAAATATAATAGAAACATAAATAAATAAATAAAATTAGAGAAACGGTAATAATGTTAGAAAAATAAAATAAACATGAATATAAATATAATACTAATAATAATAATATAATAATGATAATAGTAATAAAAAACAACAACAACAATAATAATAATAATAATAATGTAAATAAATACAAAAAGAAAATATATAATGTGACAAAATCAATATAAAATTAATTAGTTTAATAATATGATGATAGCAATAGTAATAATATAATAATAAAGTAGAAAATAATAAGAATAATACATTAATAAGAATAATAATAGTATATTAATAATAACAATAATAAAAAATAATGATAAAATAATAATAATAAAAAACTAAGGAATACTAATAATACTAACAATAATATAAATAATAATAAAAGCAAGAGAAATAGCAACAATAATAGTAATAAGAGAATAAAAGTAATAATAATAATAATAGCAATAATAATAGAATTAACAATAAAATAAAATTAATCAATTTTAATAATAAAATAGCAAAATAACTAAAAAGCGACCAAATTGAATTTAAAACCAAAATTCGGGCAAATTCGAAATAAAAAATAAGAGTAAAGGACCAATTCGAGTGCGCGAATAACAAAGAGGGACTAAAAAGGAAAATATTCCCACCCTCCAAAACGCAGCACTTTACGCGGGATTGAAATGAAATCAAAGTAAAATTCCAAGGCTAAATTAAAAATAACAGAAACTTAATCGAAAAACTAAAAAAAGCGGAAGGGCTAAAAGTGCAATTAGCCCTTCCATAAAAAACACGCGGGTCCTAGGCAGTTCACGGGTCGTGTCGGGTCATTTCATTGAAACGGCACCATTTTGGGGCTTATGAATGCCCACCAAAACGACATCGTTTTGGATAATCTATTTAAGTTAAAAAATCCCCCCAAAAAAATCATTTCAACCTACATTCAGAAAAAAAATTTCAAACACTCTTTTTCTCTCTAGGCCTTTCTTCTCCAGCAGAGTCCCAGTCGCCAGACCACCGTGGCGGCCGTCGGTCGCTGGCGACGGCGCCACCATCTACGGTGGTCAAAAATCGCCAAAGAGACCCTTTCAAGCGCCTCGATGCGCAAGGCCCCGATCTGGGCTTATTTTCACTAAAGCTCAACTCCAAAGGCAAAAAAAGTTAAGGAATCCCTTCGGGTTTCCTTTGTTTTTACCGAAAGTACTGTTCGTCATCTGGGCTTATAGAACGATTATTGAATAACTATTGACAATGGGTTTAAGTTAAAATTTTGAATGGAATTGTATGTATTTGTTTTGTTGATAGTGGTAGCATTCTGTAACCCTAATCTGGTAACCATGACGGGTGGGGGATGTTACATAGTCAGTATATGAATACTGTAACACCCCTAACCCGTATCCGTCGCTAGAATAGGGTTACGGAGCATTACCAAACTTATTTCATAAATAATCATACAATTCACATACAATTTCCATTTCCAAATATAAATCATTCATAATCAATCACATTGTCCCCAATATGGGCCTATGAGACCCAAATCATGCATTAGAAGTGCTTCGGGACTAAACAGATAACTCAGGAAATTTTTAGAAAACATAGAAAATTTTACAAAATACAGGGGACACGCGCTCGTGTGGCCCGGCCTTGTGTTTCACACTGCCAAAGACACGCCCTCGTCACAGGCCATGTGGACATTCGAAATGGGATCACATGGCCATGTCCCAGCCCGTGTAACTCCCTGACTTGGGTTACACGGCCAACCACATGCCCGTGTACCCTTCGTAATGGCTGCACACGCCCGTGTGCCAGGCCGTGCCAAAACTGTAGTGTATACTGACTTATGCCACACAGCCAAGTCACATGCTCGTGTGCTGGGCCATGTGGAGCATACTAATTTGGTTTCTAATTGAACACCAAGGGACACATGGCCGTGTCGCCTAACCGTGTGTTACACACGGCTGAGACGCAGGCCCGTGTGGACAAAAATAGGCTATTTAGCAAGTCATCTTACTCACCCAAATTTGCCTTCACCTATACAAATCAAATGGCATATAACATGGCATAAGTAGCCATTCCAACCAATCTCAATCAAGCCTAAAATCATGCTATACCAGTATCAACATCCACAAAACACAAGTACCACAATTAACCATTCAATTTCATACCTATTTCACATTAACAAATCATCTATATAGTCACTTTTAAATTATGCATCACTTCACCTAACCAATCTCAAATTTCAACCATTTGGTACTCCAAATACCAACTCACAATAAACATTTATATAGAAATTATACAAAACATATCAAAAGCGCATTTACACATAGATATATATATACATCACCAAACATGCTAAAATAAGCCAAATGACATGGCTATACACATAACCAAGCATTCATCATTTACAAGCCAAATCAAATGGCTAAATCCATTACCAAATTATAGGCCAAACTAATCACAACTCCTATACATGCTATATAACCAAATACATAAGTACAAAAGTACCAAAATGATAGCTTGATAGTGTGATGAGATTTTCGACAACTCTCAAATCTAAGCAAACTTCGATATTCACTATAAAACACGGAAAAGTAAATAGAGTAAACTATAAAACTTAGTAAGCTCGTATGCTTAAAGTAAAACTTACCATATATATACACAATTTAAGCAATTAGCATATCATAACACAACTCATATTGATCCACAAACCTATAACATATTCATTCACAAGGTTAGATATGAAATTTATTCAATGCTTGTATGTTTCATGTACATACCTGTATCAACTCGTATCAATTTCATACTCATCCAAATTCTCAATATACCAGTTAGACCATTCAGAATAATATCATGTACCCGGGAATCTCACACCCTAAGTGCCAAATACACAGCCGAAGCTATCTCAATCTCATATATCATATAATGTTCACTCTAGAGCTATCAACGGGTCTGCTCACACAAGCTGATGGTCATGACGTAGCTACACGGTGCTGCTCACACAAGCTAACAAGAATCTGTAACACATTCCGGATAACTCAGCCATCGGTAGGATGTACGGACCAGCACCCAAACACATAAGCCCTAATGACATGTCATTCGTATCCTAATTTATTCCTAAGGTTCAACCAGGATTTCACATTGCCGAATCTTTATCGAATATATCCGTAAGTTCGTATTCTCAATTAATTCAATAAAAAAGCATTTAAAAACCTATTATATTAATGCTTATTAACATACGAACTTACCTCGATTTATAAAAACGACAAAATGGATTGACTAGTCCAAAACTTTATTTTTCCCCCGATCTAGATCCGAACTTCACTTTTCTTGATGTATATAACATCAAATTTAACTTATTAAATTATAAATTCATTTGATTTAGCCCAAAATACGTATTATGGAAAAATTACACTTTTACCCCTAATATTTCAACATCTTTACAAGTTAGTCCTTAGCTCATAAAAATGCAAATTCATGCAATTAAGTCCTTACCCATTCTAGCCGAATTTCCTTATTATCATAGTAGCCCATATTTTTCATTTATTTCACATTTCTACCACAAAATTTTCATATTTCACAAATAAATCCCTAATTTGCAATTACACCCAAAATCACTTAACAAATGTTGTTTATCTAACAACAACCATTTATTTTCTATCATCAAGCATCAAAATACACATATATTCATGAATGGTAAAACTCTAAACCTTTAAAAAATTTGCAAATTAGTCCATGGGCTAGCTAGATTAAGCTATAACAACTTAAAAAACATAGAAATCATTAAAAACAGGACAAAAATCATACCAATTTGACAAGGATGAAGATGGACGAAAATTCAAGCTCAAAAATGGCTAGGTTTTCTTCTACACTTGGTGGATATAGGCAATAAAGATGAAAACTTTGTTTTAGTTTTATTTAATTAACTTTTATTTGTTAATTTCCTAAATTAACCTTTAAAACACTTATTAGTTACACCAAATACAAGCCATTATCATCCACTAACTCATTAATGGTATAATTTCCATATAAGGACCTCTAATTTAAGGTTCCATAGCTATTAGACACCTGTAGCTAATAGAACTCAAGTTTTATATTTCACGCGATTTAGTTCTTTTTAACAAATTGAACACTCAAACGATAAAATTTCTTAACGAAAGTTTTACACAATAATACTATCATATTGTAGACTTTAAAATAATAATAAAATAAATATTTATATTTTGAATTTGTGGTTTCAAAACCACTGTTCCAATTTGACTAAAAACAGACTGTTACAATACTCCTCTTGACGTTTATTAGAAGGCAGTGAAACGTGTTCTATGGTATCTCAATGGTACGTTGAGTCATGAGTTGTACTTTACCTTAGGCCCACTTGCTGCGGTGTATTATTCTGATGCCGATTCTGCTTCTATAGTAGAATATTGTCGTTCTACGTCTGACTATTATCTTTTTCTCGAACCAAATCCGATTGTGTGGTGTTCCAAGAAGTAGAATGTGGTATCATGATCATCTTCTGAGGCTGAGTATCGTAGTCTTTCCAACTGTATGTCTAAGCTCTTGTGGGTTCAGCAATTGTTAATAGAACTTATCGTATCTTTGTCTTAAGTTCCTGTTGTATGGTGCAATAACACTTTCGCTCTATTCTATCGCTGCAAACTCTACTCATCAAGCTCAGATCAAGCATTTGGAAATTGATTTACATTTTTTTTGTAAGAAAGTTCTTCTTGGTGTGTTGCAAGTCAACTTTGTGCCTTAAATGAACCAACTTGCAGATGTGTTTACAAAACCAATTCCACCAAGTCGATTTGCTGACTTCAGGCGTGCTCTTCAGATTCTTGATGCAACTTCAATTTTTTCTCAAGAAAGAAGAAAACCAGAAGAATGATGGTGTGAACAGATTTGAATTTGTTAATTAGCTGTTACAGCTTAATTGTTAGTTGTTAGTGAATTTGATAAAAGCTGTTAGAGCGTTATGTATATGTGTGAGCATGCCTTGCATGGTAATCAACACCTCTAAGTTAGTATATAACCTGAGTGATAGATGCTAAAATGAGCAAGTTCTTTCATAATAATAAACATTCAAGTTTATGTTCATTTTCTTAGCTAGTTTTCTTAGTTGCCAAACAGCTAAACATGATCTTTTGTTTTTCTTAAGTCAATGTAAAATTTTGAATTCACATTAACAATCAATGCTATGGAAAAAGTAATAAATCGATGTACGGATCTTGTTGTAACCCTAAAATGTGATTTATTATAGTATTTAGTGATTTCTGTTTTATTTTTTCTAGATAGTTAATGGTTGCATGCACACTATGAATGTTGTAACCCTAAAATGTAAATTACTAGAACTATTTCGACGGTCATGTTTTTCGTAGGTAAAAGTCTATACCGACTGTACAAGCCCAATTTTGGGCCAAAACCCAAGCCCAATAAATACCCACTGAACCCACTAAGCCTAAAACCCAAATAACCTAGCCCAATACATTAAAGAAAAATAAAGGAAAACCTAAAACCCTAGCTGTTCAGCACATGCTCCCCATCCCATCCACCGTCTTTACTGCAGCACCGCCCCATCAAGTCCACCGCCACAAGCACCTGCAATGCATTAACTAGACAAGACAGAAAGCAAGAAGCAAGTTGTAGAAAAAACGCCTATAAAAGGCTGAATCCATTACCATTTGTAACATTCGGCATTAGTGAAATAAGAACAACATTTTGGTTTTAAATACAGAAGCAAAAAACAGAAATCCCAGCAATATCAAAAGCAAAAAAATAGTCCTAACAGAGAGTCAAAATCCAATAGCCAAAGGTGATTATCATCGTTAATTCCTTTTTTTAGCCTATTTACCTATATACACATACATATTATAAATATATTTTAGAAAAAAAAAAGAGAAAAATTTTACCTCGGAGCGATTTTCGGCCACCGTGTACGGTGGCCGGCACGGCGGCGATCGGCCTGCTCCTCACCGGCTTCTGGGCTAACAGACCAAGAGTGAGAGAGGATTTGAGTTTTTTTTTAAAGGGGAGAGGGGAAATGAAAAAAATAGAATAAATGGCTTATATAGGCCAACAAAACGCACCGTTTTGCCTGGCCATTTTAGAACGCAGAAACGACGCCGTTTCAAGCAGTGACCCGAGGACCCGACCTGCCTATGCCCAGGGTCCGCGTGTTTTTGGACTGAGGGGTTATTTGCGCCCTTAGTCCTTCCGCTTTTCCAAGGCTTCACAATTGTGTCTTATTTAATTTTAATTTGGCCCTAAAATTTACTTCGTTTTCAATTTGGTACCTTTGCGAACGACGCCGTTTTAGTAGATCAGGATATTTACTCCTTTGGTCCCTCCTGGTTGCTCGCGTGTTCAAATTAATCCCCTTTTTACTTCATTTATTTTAAATTCGCCTCAAAATTCCACTGTTGATTCAATTTCATCCTTTTTTTTTACTTTTCCTCATTATTCTAATTTAATTTTAATATTATTTATAATATCATATTTTATTATTGTTGTATTTTTATTAATAGTTCATTATTATCATTTTATTATATATATACACATATGTTATAAAGTATTATTAATAGTTTCAATATTATTATTCTTATTAACGCATATGTATGTTAATATTATATTTTGTCTACATTTTTTTATACATAGGTATATATATGTATATTCCTCCTTTTTAATACTATGTATATATTTTAATATATTACGTGTATGTTGTGTTTTGTATACTATGTATATATTACGTATATGCCTTTAATATTATTAGGTATTTATTTATATATATATTTATATAATAAATAATATTATTAATAATTGTTTTTTTACATTATTACCATTTCTAATATATATGTATCGTATATGCCTTTATATATGGTATGCATATATCGCTCGTATTATTAGTTATATGTATATCTATTTTCAATATATGTTTATGTAATGTTTTTAGTATTATCATTATCTTTGTATTGTTACTATCGTTATTATATCTTTCATTGTCGTCACTATTGCATTATTACATTCATCATTATTATTATTACTAACATGTATATATACTATATATTTTTATTATATTACGTATACTTTTTTATATATACGCTATTCATATGCATTTTTAAATATTGTATTATTATTATGTATATATATACTTTTCTCATATATTTCTTATTACTTCTATTATTATGTATGTACCTTAATACATATATGTACATACTACTGTCGTTATCATTGTTATTTTATTTTGCCATTTTTTACATTTATTTATTTATTTGCTTGCGTATTCAATTACTTCATTTTCCTCACATGTTTATTTACATTTGTTTAGCCTCGTCATTATATCATCTTTTACAACTGTTCATATTATTGCTTTTGACACTATCGCACCCGTCATTATGTTATTATTCATTTGCTCTTATGTTTACTATAAATCACGATTTTACTCAAAACATTAATAATTTTCTCATAAAAGTAAATATTCCATATTTAGTAATTCGAGACAATTGTGCCCTAACTTATTGGGTCTCGATTTGTCTCATTCAACCTAAATAAATGGAATATTCTTTTAAATCACGATACGAGTCTAAAAAATGCTTATTTCGGAGCTCCGAGGTGTGGTGCCCTAACTTACCGGGTATGACATTTTGATACCTCGAAATAAGATCTTTTGCAAATAAAGGCAATGTTCGGTATTCGAAAGTTCGAGGAAACGTGCCCTAACTTACTGGGTTTCAATTTTTCTCGTTCGCCCTAACTAACCGAATATCCTTTTAAAAGAAGGTAAAATACATCGATTTTAAATAAAAGGCAAGCTCATTCTCAAAAGTTCGAGATGCCGTATCCTAACTCACTGGATATGATGTATCGTTGCCTCGAGACGAGAATGTCTGTAACATTTTAATGTTTATTTTACAAAAGAGGGATTGTATTTCAAGGTCTTTCAAGTTCTCAATTTTTGACAATTAAGACACTAATTAATTAACTAGGTACCAATTTTGGGCGTATCGAGGGTGCTAATCCTTCCTCGTGCGTAACCGACTCCCGAACTTGTTTCCTAATTTTTCATAGACCAAAAATTATCGTTTTAGTAAATCTTGACTTTTATTAAAATGATTAATTTAAGGTGATCCGATCACACCTCATCAAAAAGATTGGTGGCGACTCCCCATTTTTCATTTTCATTTTTTAAAATTCAAGTCGATTCCCATTTTTCAAAAAAATGGTTACGACAGCTTGGCGACTCTGCTTGGGAAACCAAATAAGAGAGTCAAGCCACAAGTTGATTAACTTTTGTCTTTTTGTCGAAAATTAAAAATTTGATTTTGATATACGATCTTTTCATTCCATTTCACCTGTTTTCTTGCGGTTTTCATCATTTTATTCCTATTTTCTTTAATCGCTTCGAGTTTTTACGCATATATCCTCGGACATTGCATTGCATGATCGCTTTGGTCACACCCCTTTAAGTGGGAGTGAGAAACTACTCCTTCGTGAGGTTTTCACCTTCGTGCAGGATAGTGGATCGCTTTCGAGATACATCTGTACCTATGTCTTCGTGAGATTTTCATCTCCGTGCAGCCATAGGGAAATGTATTCCCCTGAACTGAACTCGGTTTATATGAGCCTATGATGGGTGAAGATCGAGGAATCTGCCGGTTCAGGTACCCTTACTCTAGAACCAAACCCCATGTAGCGAGCATTAAGAACCCACCCTAGATAGAGCCACTCCGAAATCCTAGTGGTTACCTGAGCAAGTGCCATATTTATTATTCTTTGTTTACTTTGAATTGTGTATGAATTACTAACTAGCTTTGTTTTACTTTGATTGTATTTGCATGGCATTTTCATCATAAAATGTGTTGATTTGATTTGCATTCGGTTCCTAAATAGATAGCTTATCATGGAAAAGGGGTTTTTTGATAAAGTAGAAGACAACGCGGCTGTCCGGATATAGGCTGAGACAACATAACAAGAGAAAGGTGACAGTCTTACCGAGGGGTATGTGTCAGAGTTATGGAATTTTACTCGGATCAGCGTAACTCAGAATAATCTCCAAGAGATGAAAGAAATATGGGGCCAGTGGGACGACGAGGTCAAACAGCTATTCTATTGTCATTACGGTGATTTACCTTATCTGTTCGATGTCAAGGTAGACGAGCACCTGTTTTGAGCCCTTGCCCAATATTGGAATTCAGCTTACAGTTGCTTCACTTTCGGGAAAGTAGATTTGGTACCTACTATAGAATAATACACGACCTTGCTCCATTGCCCAAAGATTCAGGTAGACAGAATTTATGCCAGACCTGCTAACGTCCCAGCATTTTCAAAAAAGCTGATGAACATCACAAGGATGAGTGAATAGTGGGTGACAACTCGGATCAAACAAAAAGGAGATGGTAAATGCATTCCTTGGAGGAATCTGAGGGAGCTAATCTTAGCGCACCCTGATGTGAAGAAAAGGGTAGATGTTTTCGCCTTGAGCATTTATGAAATGGTCATCTTTCCCAAAGCTTTGGGGCATGTAGACGAGGCTGTTTCTGACCTTTTTGACAGGCTTAGTAAAGGAACCACACCTGTACCTGCAATCTTAGCTGAAACTTTTAGATCATTGAATGTTTGTCGAAGAGTGGGCGAAGGGAGATTTATTGGATGTGCACAGCTCTTGCTATCTTGGTTTCACAGCCATTTTTGGAAAGTGGAAAAGGTCTCATATCGTATCTTCTCTGAAAATTACTCTCCGCTGAAAAAGTTAGTGGCTACATCGAGGCGAGATGATGTTACAGAAGAAAATTGGATGACAATTCTCTAAAATTTGCAAGAAGAAGATGTTGAATGGAGAGCCCTGTAGATGGTTTCTGATGAAATATTATACCGATGCGGAGACTTCGATTGGGTTCCCTTGTTAGGAGTATGGGGAGCTGTCGGGTATGCTCCTCTGCTTGCATTGCGAGAGTACAGATCCAGACAATTTACACCACCAACATACGGGTTAGCCCAGTGGGAGTTCGTGTTCACAGGGAATAATTACAAAAAGAAAGTTCGCGAGATATCAAATGCATGGAACCAGACTCGTAGAATGAAAAAATTTGCTGCCAATCCCATGACTACTCCTGAGTACGACCGATGGTGGAATCAGAGACTTAACGACAACATCCCTATATCAGATCAAGGGAATCCTCAGTCAATAGAAGAGCACTTGAAAGTAATCCCCTCTGAGCTAGAAATCATCAGGCAAGATTTTGAGAGAAAAAGTTTGGAGCTAGAAAAAAAGATCGAGTAGTTGGAAGAAGAAAAGATGCAGTTAGGGTTAGATGTTGATGTCCAGAAACTAGAAGCTGAAAAACTCAGAAAAGGGAAAAACAAGGCTGAAGAGGACTTGGACAGTTTGAAAACGGACTATAAGAAGCTGCGCAGATCAATGAGAACTGCTGGGTTAGGAAAAACATCCGAACAGTGGCGACATGAAGTTAAAGAAGAACAAAGCAAAGCTAACCAGTGGGAAGAAAAATTTCCCGATGCTCAAGCTCGAGAAGGTGCTCTGAAAAGAAGTTTGGTAGAAAGCCAGAATGAGAAAGAAGGGTTAAAGACCCGGGTATCAGAGTTAGAGAGGTCATTGTATCAGTTTCGCTCGCGTAACTCTGTAATCAAGTTGAAAGCTAGTCAGAACAGAATCGAAGAATTAAAAGAGAATATAGAAGAACTCAAAACAGTGCTGCAAAATCGTGAACTTCAGATAGAACTTCTCGAGGTAAAAATGAGAGATGGAAGGAGCAACTTCATCAATCTCAAAACCAAGTCAGGAGCAGGGACTATGTCATGGGCGAAGCTTTGACTCAAGTGCGAGAAGTGGTTGACCACTTGCAAACATTAGCAGTACAAGCCGATGTGCTGAGTGTAAAATACGAGTCAGAATCGGACCGAGGCCGAAAGCTAGCTTGGCTTCTTAGGCAGGTCAAGGCCTTAAGTATCAGGGCCAAGCCTTATATGTAATCTATTTTATGTAAAGAAACTTGTTTTCTAGAAAAGTTACTCTAATGAAATCGAATTGGAATCAACGCTTTTTTTTGCATTCATTACATTCATGCATCGGCATTGCATCACACGCACTAAAACTCACAAAAACCCTAAAAATCATGGCAGTTACCCTGGAACATCGTTACGGTACAAGAGGGAAAACAAGAGCAATGGATCAAAGGTTAAAGAGATTGGAACAAATGCAAAAAAAGATACAGGATCAATTACAAATACGTATGCAAGAACAGCTTGCCAAAATCCAGCAAGATATGAGGGACCATATGTTGGAGTCCCAGAAAAGCATGATGGACCAATTAACTCGTCTATTGGCTGACGGATTAGAAAAAGGGAAAAGCCCTTTGATCAATGCAGGAGAAGATAATGAAGATCCTACCTACCCTCCGGGTTTTGCCCCAGCGGACGTTCAGACACAACCTGACATGTACCCAAGAAGGCCATCGGTCACAATTAGGCCCCAACTATTTCAGGCCGGTGTTTCAGCACCGATGAATTATCAGGCTGGCTCAGGCTCTAATCCGGGGGACAACCCAACCAACCCTGTGGTCCTCAATCTTGATGAAGTAACAGAAGCAGAAAAGACAAGGGTAGAACTCCCGAGAGAGCTTGAAGAAAGGTGTAGATGGTTGGAAGGAAAATTTAAAGAAATGGAAAGCACTGACTATCGTGGTGGAATCGATGCTAAGGAATTAAATTTGGTTCCGGACTTGGTACTCCCTCCCAAGTTCAAAACTCCAGAATTTGAGAAATACAACGGGACTAGCTGTCCCGAAGCTCACATTACTATGTTTTGCAGACGAATGGCAGGCCATGTTAACAATGACCAACTATTAATTCACTGCTTCCAAGAAAGTCTGGTTGGGGCCGCTTCTAGATGGTACAACCAACTGAGTCACGCCCAGATCAGTTCATGGAAAGATTTAGCACAAGCCTTCATGAAGCAATACGGTCATGTGACGGACATAGCCCCTGATAGAATCACTTTACAGAATATGGAGAAAAAGCATAATGAGAGCTTTAGGCAGTACGCCCAGCGATGGAGAGAAGTGGCCACACAGGTCCAACCCCCTCTGTTGGAAAAGGAAACTACTATGCTCTTCATCAATACCCTGAAGGCACCTTTTATTAACCACATGCTGGGTAGCGCAACCAAGAGTTTTTCAGACATAGTAATGTCTGGAGAAATGATAGAAAATGCCATAAGATGTGGGAAAATAGAGGTTGGGGAAAACGCTTAGAGGTCAACGCCGAGAAAGAAAGAGCATGAGGTGAATAATGTGAGCTCATATTCGAAATTGATCACCGTAAGCCAACCAAGGTCGACAACTACTGGACAGCAGGGCCCACCCAGACCGGAGCCTAACACAAAACAAAATAGGGAGAAACTTCAATTTACGTCCATTCCAATGACGTACAAGGAGTTATACCAGAGTTTATTTAATGCACATGTCGTGTCTCCCTTCTATCTGAAGCCAATGCAACCTCCATACCCCAAATGGTATGACGCAAATGCCCAATGCGAATACCATGTGGGAGCCACAGGACACTCGATAGAAAACTGCACCACTTTCAAGAAATTGGTTGAAAGACTCATCAACTTGGGGATTGTGAAATTTGATGATGCATCCAATACAGAGAACCTATTACCTAACCATGGGGATAATGGAATAAGTGCGATAATTGAGAGTTCGGGGAAAGAAATTAAGATGAGTATTGCAGAAGTGAATACCCCATTGGAGGAAGTTTGGAAGAAAATCGTGGAAAGAGGGTTGATAGTATAGAATTCAGGGGTCAGACCTCGAAAAGCGGAGAATTATTGCGAGTTCCATGATCAAGAGGATCACGAGATTCAGAAATGCAGCGAATTCAGGGCTTTATTACAAGGATTGATGGATAATAAAGAGCTGGAATTCTTCAAATATGTCGGGAGCCCGGAAGAAACAGATGTGTGTGCCTCCGAAAAAGGATCGATGAAGGGTGTTTACAAAGCCAACCACCCAGTGGTTATCATATCACGTCTAAGAATGAATGAAGCTGGGGCACAAGTTGCGCCAAAGGTCGTGATCCATAAGCCCGTTGCTTTCCTTTACAAGGATAACAAAAGGGTACCGTGGAACTATAACTGCAATGTGACATTCCCGGGAGAGGAGACCCCAATTAATGCATCATAGGAAGTTCAAGACAAGTGTTTTTATATGCGCAGCGGAAGACATTATACCCCAAGTACAAAAGTTGAACAGGTTTAAAAAAAATCATTAGCAATTGAGCAAAAGAAAGAGAAGCCGGCGGGGCCTGAACCAACTGTTAATGAATCAGTGACTGACAAAGAAGCTAAGGAATTCTTAAAATTTCTAAAGCACAGTGAATATAGTGTCGTAGAACAGTTGCACAAATAGCCAGCGCGTATATCGGTACTGGCCTTACTTTTAAGCTCTGAAACCCATCGCAGCGCATTGATGAATGTGCTGAATGAAACTTATGTTTCTAATGATATTTCTGTAAACAAACTAGACTGCTTAGTCAACAATATAAGTGCCGACAACTTCATATTCTTCAATGACGATGAGGTACTGCCAAGGGGCCGAGGATTAACTAAAGCTTTGCACATCACGACTCGCTGTAAAGGGTACATATTACCGGGGGTATTGATCGACAATGGGTCTGCGCTGAATGTCCTACCCCTATCTACGCTGAATAGGTTGCCAATGGATAGTTCCTATATGAAGACATGCCAAAGTGTAGTGAGAGCATTTGATGGCACGGAAAGGAAGGTAATGGGGAGAATTGAAGTACCCCTCTTAATCGGGCCGAGCACGTATAAGGTAGATTTCTTGGTCATGGACATTAAACCTTCGTATAATTGCCTATTGAGGAGACCATGGATACACTCGGCAGGGGCAATCCCTTCATCGCTGCACCAAAAGTTAAAATTAGTGACTGAAGGTCGGTTAGTAACGATCAATGCTGAAGAGGACATTATCGCGACAATAACCAGTGACGCCCCATATCTCGAGGCAAATGATGAAGCAATCGAGTGCTCTTTTTGATCTTTGGAGTTTGTGAATGCGACGTTCATCACCGAAGGAAATAAGATTCCAATACTCAGGTTATCTGAGACTACAAGAATGGGACTACGGCTAATTATTGGAAAAGGGGCTCTACCCGGAAGAGGACTTGGGAGATACCTCCAGAGAAGGATTAATGTACCAATGATGAAGGACAAACAAGACCGTTTTGGGTTAGGGTTTAAGCCAGACATGAAACAAAGAAAGAAGGAACTTGAGAAGAAGCAAGAAAGAAGGAAAGCACGATTGAACAGAGGAGAAATCGAATGGGAAACAATGATTTTCCCCCATATATCGAAGACTTTTGTGTCTGGAGGGGTCATTCACTTCGAGCGGAAGATGTCGAGAAAGGAAATCTTGGAAGGAATGATTGAGAGTTTGGACATCAACGCCACATATGAAGAAGGAACTGGGGTAGAGAATTTGTCGGGCATTTGCCCCTATGAGCCGGGAAGCGTTCTGAATAATTTGACTTTGGAAGAGATTTCTGTAGTCTTTAGAACTAACTCAGAGTAATGTCCAAAACACACTTATTGCTCTAGGCCTAGGAGTAAAAAGTGTCCTTTTGTGAAATAGGCTTATGTTCGAAATCGTTATTTCAATAAAATACATCCTTTTGACTTATTCCATGCAAATATTCTTTTATTATTTCATTCATGATCATACCATACATATATTTGTTCTTAGATTCTTTTGTTCTTTGTATCTTCCTTCGCACCTACAACAGGTCTCCAGATATCAATGATGTGAGTGACGTTGCTACTCATTCAGAGTCTCCTTTTGAGCGGGATATGTGTCTAGAAGGATCTCAGGACTTTGAGGATGACGGAGACTGTAACTTATCCCCTGATTTGTTAAGGATGGTGGAACACGAGAAGAAACAAATTCTACCCCACAAAGAGACCGTAGGAATCGTGAACTTGGGAGATGAACTAGAAAGGAAAGAAGTAAAGATCGGAGCTTGCATTACCACAGAGACAAAGCGGGACCTTATTGAGTTACTCCAAGAGTTCAAGGATGTCTTCGCATGGTCATATCAAGATATGCCTGGGCTAAGTACTGACATTGTGGTACACAGGCTCTCCATCAAAGAAAAATGCAAGCCAGTTCAGCAAAAGCTTCGAAGGATGCGGCCCGATGTTTTGTTGAAAATAAAAGAGGAGGTCAAGAAACAATTTGAAGCAGGCTTCTTACAAGTAGTTAAGTTCTCGGAATGGGTAGCCAACATCGTCCCCGTCCCTAAAAAAGATGGAAAGGTATGGATGTGTGTAGACTACAGAGACTTAAACAAAGCCAGCCCGAAAGATAATTTCCCGTTGCATCATATTGACACTTTAGTGGATAACACGGCAGGCTACTCACTCTTCTCCTTCATGGATGGTTTCTCGGGGTATAATCAGATCAAGATGCATCCTGAAGACATGAATAAAATCATATTCGTGACTATGTGGGGAACCTTTTGCTATAAGGTGATACCGTTCGGATTGAAAAATGCGGGAGCAACATATCAAAGAGCTATGGTAACCTTATTCCATGATATGATGCATAAAGAAATTGAAGTCTATGTCGACGACATGATCGCCAAATCTCGAATTGAAGAAGAGCATGTGCAAGTCTTGAGGAAATTATTTTTTAAGTTGAGGAAATTCCAGCTGAAACTCAATCCAGTGAAGTGTACCTTCGGGGCCAGGTCTGGAAAACTACTTGGATTCGTAGTCAGTGAAAAAGGGATTGAGATTGACCCAGATAAAGTCAAAGCCATACAAGAGTGACCTCCACCGCGTACTCAAAATGAAGTTCGGGGATTCCTAGGAAGATTAAATTACATCGCTCGGTTTATTTCACAACTAACCGAGAAATGTAATCCTATATTCTGTCTCCTTAAGAAACACAACCCTGGTGTTTGGGACGAGGAATGCCAGAAGACCTTTGACAAAGTTAAGCAATATTTGTCTAATGCCCCAGTGTTGACACCACCTAATTCAGATAAACCACTGATACTGTATTTGACGGTATTTGAAAATTCTATGGGATGCGTGCTTGGCCAACACGATGAACCGGGAAGGAAAGAAAAGGCGATATATTACCTCAGTAAAAAGTTCACTGAGTGCGAGACGAGATACTCGTTCATTGAAAAGTTGTGTTGTGCCTTAATCTGGACAGCCCGAAGACTAAGACAATACATGTTGTATCACATAACTTGGCTAATCTCTAAAATGGACCCTCTGAAGTACTTGATAGAGTCGACTGCTTTGAACGGGAGGATGGCCTGATGGCAAATTCTACTTTCTGAATTCAATATAGTCTATATGAACCAGAAGGCCGTAAAGGGGAGTGCGATAGTAGATTTCCTAGCCAGCAGAGCCCTAGAGGACTACGAGCCTCTAAATTTTGACTTCCCAGATGAAGATCTAATGTACATAGCAACCACTGAAGAAGACCCTCAAGAAGGTCATCCTTGGAAGCTAAACTTTGACGGAGCATCAAATGCCGTGGGCAATGGAATCGGGGCAGTCCTGGTATACCCGAACGGAGATCATTATCCCTTCACTAGTAAATTAGATTTTGACTGCACGAACAATATGGCAGAATACGAAGCATGCATCATGGGAATACGTGTAGCCATAGAACGTAAAATCAAGGTGTTAGAGGTATATGGAGATTCTGCCCTAGTAATTTATCAACTCAAAGGTGAATGGGAGACAAGAGACCCCAAATTGATCAATTACCAGAGGTTGATCCTTGAGTTAATCAAAGAGTTTGATGATATTGTCTTCTACTACCTCCCACGAGAAGAAAATCAGATGGCTGACGCCCTAGCAACTTTAGCTTCTATGATCAAGGTGAACCAACCAGAGGATGTGAAACCAATCCAAATGAGCATTTATGAAGCTCCGGCTCATTGTTACAACCTCGAAGAAGAAGGAGAAATTGATGATCACCCTTGGTACCACGATATCCTGCGATATGTGAAGAATCGTGAGTACCCCGATCAAGCTATCGAGAATAACAAAAGAACGTTGAGAAGACTGGCCCATGACTATGTCTTAGATGGGGAAATCCTATACAAAAGAAGGAAGTATCAAATACTGTTGAGATGTGTAGATGCTATAGAGGCTAAGAAAATCTTAGAGGAAGTCCATGAGGGCGTCTGTGGGACACATGCTAATGGGTTTACAATGGCCAGGCAAATTATGAGGTTTGGATATTATTGGTCCACCATGGAAGGAGACTGTATTAACTACGCTAAAAGATGTCATAAGTGCCAAATCTATGGAAACAAGATTAATGTACCTCCCTCACCTCTGCATGTCATGACTTCGCCATGGCCTTTCACGATGTGGGGCATGGATGTGATTGGGCCAATTTCACCAAAAGCTTCAAATGAGCATTGTTTCATCTTTGTAGTCATCGATTATTTCACCAAATGGGTGGAAGCCGCTTCATATGCCAATGTTACAAAATCGACAGTTAGCAAGTTCCTAAAAAAGGAAATCATTTGTCGATATGGAATGCCAGAAAGGATCATATCTGACAATGCATTGAATTTGAACAATAGCATGATAGTGGAAGTCTGCAGTCAGTTCAAGATCAGACACCACAACTCGTCACCGTATCGCCCAAAAATGAACGGTGCAGTTGAGGCAACTAATAAAAACATTAAGAAGATCGTGGGGAAAATGACTGAAACTTATAAAGACTGGCATGAGAAGTTGCCATTCGCCCTCTATGCTTATCGAACGTCTGTCAGGACTTCTACTGGGGCAACGCCTTTCTCATTGGTCTATGGAATTCAGGCGGTTTTACCTATCGAGGTCGAAATTCCTTCCCTCAGAGTTTTGTCAGAAGTAAAGTTAGATGAAATAGAATGGATCCAGTCCCAATATGATCAGTTGAATTTGATTGAAGAAAAGAGGCTCAGGGCTATCCGTTATGGTCAGATGTACCAAAAGCGAATGATGCGAGCTTACAACAAAAATGTTCGTCCCAGAGAATTCCACGAGGGAGACCTAATATTGAAAAAGATCCTGCCCATACAAAAAGATTTCAGAGGAAAATGGATGCCTAATTGGGAAGGACCTTATGTGGTAAAGAAAGTCTTTTCTAGAGGAGCATTGATATTGGCTGAAATGGATGGCAAGACCTTACCCAATCCCATGAATTCGGACTCGGTTAAGAAATACTTCGCCTAAAAAAAAAGGGGGGGAGAGGCCAGGGTGAAAACTCGCAAAGAGCACCTTGAGACCAAAGGGGTTTTGAATTGAAAACCCGTAAAGGGCGATTCAAATTTTGATTAAAGGTGGGGCATGCGATAGTCTTATGATACCTAAAATTAACAAAGAAGAGAGATGTTACATTTTGGGGCATCTACAAGAGTACTCTAGATCCCCTAAACACATATTGGGCTAAAAGGAGTCCTCAAGAAACCAGTACAGAGAAGCTCATGTTGCGATATCTGGGGCACCTATTCCTTTCTTATTCATTTTGTATTCCAGCAATGTTTGTTGATTGTGATGAATTTATTCCCTTCAAATTTTGTTTATGATAAATTTCAATTCCATCATTACTATGATCTTTTTCAAGCATTTTGCATTGAAATGATGATTAATGGACTAAAATCCATTTTCACAAAAAGAGTTCTGCATATTGCTCTGAAAGTTTCTAAATAGTACAGGAAACTAAAACAGGACTATTATTTAGAACTAACCAAACTCAAAGATTGGAAGCATATGAGAAGAAAGAGTTTAAATTGAGACTACCTCTTCGGGTTTTCTGTTCAAAATTTGAGCTGAACAATAAGACAGGGTACCATTTCAGTGAAAGAACCTTGATGAACAAAGAGCAATGGCAACCTAAACATTAAAAGGGATTCTCGCTCGCAACATGTTGCACCTATACATTCATAGATTATTCATAACGCATCTGATTAGGAGCATTTGATTCATTTTGATCATAGCATCTTAATTCGTTGGCATAAGCATAAATACATAGAACTGATTCTACAGGTCATGTTCCTAGAATCAGTGAATTCACCAGACCTTAACCCCCTAAGCAGTAGGGTAATAGGCTGAAAATTAAAAATCTCGTCTCCCTAAAGTTACAGTGGAACAGATCAAACCCAGTGAATCCTGTCTTCCTGAAGCCTCAGTGAAGCAGATTGAAGTCACTAGCCTTATCTCCCTAAAGTGCAGTGGAGCAGACTAAAGTTACAAGTCCCATCTCCTTGAAGTCGCAGTGGAGCAGACTAAATGTACAGACCTTAAACCCCTAAGCAGTAGGGTAACAAATTGAATTCAAAGGGCTTTAACCCCCTAAGCAGTAGGGTAACAAGCCGAATTAGCAGATCTTATCACCCTAAGCAGTAGGGAAACAGATGGGCCTTAACCCCCTAAGCAGTAGGGTAATAGGCTGAAAATCATAGATCTTGCCTCCCTGAAGTTGCAGTGGAGCAAATCAAATACATCGAATTTTGCCTCCTCGAATGCAGTGAAGCAGATTCAAACCACCAAGCTTTAACCCCCTAAGCAGTAGGGTAACAAGCTGAAGTTTATAGATATTATTGCCCTAAGCAATAGGGTAACAAGCCAAATTTTCAAACCTTAAACCCCTAAGCAGTAGGGTAACAGGTTGAGTTTACAGATCTAAACCCTTAAGTAGTAGGGAAACAGATCAATGATGACAAGCCTTAACCCCCTAAGCAGTAGGGTAACAGGTTGAAAATCAAATATCTTCTCCTTGAAATGGCGTTGGAGCAGCTAAAAACCACAATAGATCTCCTTGAAGTTTCAGTGGAATTAATCAAAGCTACAGCAGATCTCCTTGAAGTTTCAGTGGATTAATCGAAGCCACAGCAGGTCTCCTTGAAGTTTCAATGGAATTGATTGAAGTCACGTGTCTTATCTCCATGGAGTTGCAGTGGAGCAGATCAAAACAAACCTTACCTTCTTGAAGTTACAGTAGAGCAGTGAAGTGAAGCGAAGCAACAAGATTGGAATAAAGCTACCTGGAGAAAAGGAGCGCTAAACAAGTCCAGACACAGTGAGACCGGGCAAAATTGGTCTTTCTTAAGTCTTTGCTCTGTTCTCGTTACACGACAACAAGCAAAGAGGGGCAGCTGTACAAACCCAATTTTGGGCCCAAAACCCAAGCCCACTAAATACCCACTGAACCCACTAAGCCTAAAACCCAAATAACCTAGCCCAATACATTAAAAAAAATAAAGGAAAACCTAAAACCCTAGCCATTCAGCACATGCTCCCCATCCCATCCACCGTCTTTGCTGCAGCATCGCCTCATCAAGTCCACCGCCACAAGCACCTGCAATGCATTAACTAGACAAGACAGAAAGCAAGAAGCAAGTTGTAGAAAAAACGCCTATAAAAAGCTGAATCCATTACCATTTGTAACATTCGACATTAGTGAAATAAGAACAACATTTTGGTTTTAAATACAGAAGCAAAAAACAGAAATCCCAGCAATATCAAAAGCAAAAAAATAGTCCCAACAGAGAGTCAAAATCCAATAGCCGAAGGTGATTATCATCGTTAATTCCTTTCTTTTTTTAGCCTATTTACCTATATACACATACATATTATAAATATATTTTAGAAAAAAAAAGGAGAAAAATTTTACCTCGGAGCGATTTTCGGCCACCGTGTATGGTGGTCGGCACGGCGGCGATCGGCCTGCTCCTCACCGGCTTCTAGGCTGACAGACCAAGAGTGAGAGAGGATTTGAGTTTTTTTTTTAAAGGGGAGAGGGGAAATGAAAAGAATAGAATAAATGGCTTATATAGGCCGGCAAAACGCACTGCTTTGCCGGGCCATTTTAAAACGCAGAAACGACGCCGTTTCAAGCAGTGACCCGAGGACCCGACCCACCTATGCCCAGGGTCCGCTTGTTTTTGGACCGAGGGGTTATTTGCGCCCTTAGTCCTTCCGCTTTTCCAAGGCTTCACAATTGAGTCTTATTTAATTTTAATTTGGCCCTAAAATTTACTTCGTTTTCAATTTGGTACCTTTGCGAACGGCGCCATTTTAGTAGATCGAGATATTTACTCCTTTGTTGCTCGCGTTTTCAAATTAATCCCCTTTTTCCTTACTCCTTTGTTGCTCGCGTTTTCAAATTAATCCCCTTTTTCATTTTTTTATTTTAAATTCGCCTCAAAATTCCACTGTTGATTCAATTTCATCCGTTTTTTTACTTTTCCTCATTATTCTAATTTAATTTTAATATTATTTATAATATCATATTTTATTATTGTTGTATTTTTATTAATAGTTCATTATTATCATTTTATTATATATATATATGTTATAAAGTATTATTAATAGTTTCAATATTATTATTCTTATTAACGCATATGTATGTTAATATTATATTTTGTCTATATTTTTTTTATACATAGGTATATATATATATATGTATATTCCTCCTTTTTAATACTATGTATATATTTTAATATATTACGTCTATGTTTTGTTTTGTATACTATGTATATATTACGTATATGCCTTTAATATTATTAGGTATTTATTTATATATATTTATATAATATTATTAATAATTGTTTTTTTACATTATTACCATTTCTAATATATATGTATCGTATATGCCTTTATATATGGTATGCATATATCGCTCGTATTATTAGTTATATGTATATCTATTTTCAATATATGTTTATGTAGTGTTTTTAGTATTATCATTATCTTTGTATTGTTACTATCGTTATTATATCTTTCATTGTCGTCACTATTGCATTATTACTTTCATCATTATTATTATTACTAACATTTATATATACTATATATTTTATTATATTACGTATACGTTTTATATATACGCTATGCATATGCATTTTTAAATATTGTATTATTATTATGTATATATATACTTTTCTCATATATTTCTTATTACTTCTATTATTATGTATGTACCTTAATACATATATGTATATACTACTGTCGTTATCATTGTCATTTTATTTTGCCATTTTTTTACATTTATCTATTTATTTGCTTGCGTATTCAATTACTTCATTTTCCTCACATGTTTATTTACATTTGTTTAGCCTCGTCATTATATCATCTTTTACAACTGTTCATATTATTGCTTTTGACACTATCGCACCCGTCATTATGTTATTATTCATTTGCTCTTATGTTTACTATAAATCACGATTTTACTCAAAACATTAATAATTTTCTCATAAAAGTAAATATTCCGTATTTAGTAATTCGAGACAATCGTGTCTTAACTTATGTGGTCTCGATTTGTCTCATTCAACCTAAATAAACGGAATATTCTTTTAAATCACGATACGAGTCTAAAAAATGCTTATTTTCGGAGCTCCGAGGTGTGGTGCCCTAACTTACCGGGTATGACATTTTGATACCTCGAAATAAGATCTTTTACAAATAAAGGCAATGTTCGGTATTCGGAAGTTCGAGGAAACGTGCCCTTACTTATTGGGTTTCGATTTTCCTCGTTCACCCTAACTAACCGAATATCCTTTTAAAAGAAGGTAAAATACATCGATTTTAAATAAAAGGCAAGCTCATTCTCAAAAGTTCAAGATGCCGTATCCTAACTCACTGGATATGATGTATCGTTGCTTCGAGACGAGAATATCTGTAACATTTTTATGTTTATTTTACAAAAGAGGGATTGTATTTCAAGGTCTTTCAAGTTCTCAATTTTCGACAATTAAGACACTAATTAATTAACTAGGTACCAATTTTGGGCGTATCGAGGGTGTTAATCCTTCCTCGTGCGTAACTGACTCCCGAACTCGTTTCCTGATTTTTCGTAGACCAAAAATTATCGTTTTAATAAATCTTGACTTTTATTAAAATGATTAATTTAAGGTGATCCGATCACACCTCATCAAAAAGATTGGTGGCGACTCCCCATTTTTCATTTTCGTTTTTTAAAATTCAAGTCAATTCCCGTTTTTCAAAAAAATGGTTACGACATCGACATTACAAATTTTTTTTCTAATATAGAAGTCGGAGTCAGGTAAGGACTTGTTAGCAAATTTCCCCCAATTGATTTAGGTTTAGGAAATTTATTCTTACATTTCCTACCTTTCCCTTTTCTTTTGATTTCAAGATTTGTTAATTTACATTCCTCGATCTCAAAAAGAGACTTCACTCTTCTTTTTTTTTTTTTTTTAAAGTTTTGGTATTGTTCAAATCCTTTTTTAGTCGACCTTTACACTCTGCCTAATTGATTATCTTATCCTTATTACAAGGGGTGAAATCTTTGGCTAGAACTTCCTCACTCTTTAAAGGCGAATTCTGAAATTCTTTTAGCACGGGTTGAAATTTAATTATAGTATTTCCTTAAATCAAAATATAAGTTTATTATACATTAATTTATAATTTCATCATTTTTGAAGGGACTAAACATAACTTCTTCTTTTTTATTTTTAGGTGGCTAAAAATGTAACTTTATTATATTAATGTATAATTTATTTATTTATAAGAGGACCAAAATGAATTTTTTGCGGGTCAAAGTGTAATTTCACTATATATTAATTTATAATTTTTCTATTTATAGAAGGATTGAATTAAAAAAATTTCATTATTAAAACAACAAAGACCCCTGCCTACCACCTTCAAATTCGCGTCTGCCATTATTAGGTAAGTCCAAAAACAAATTCCTTCCATCCACTTCATTTACTTTGACAACATAACCCCACTTTTTCCCATAATCAATACAATCATTTTAACTTTAGAAGAATTATACGTAACCAATTCATCAACCCCAAAAGCAAGTTTATTAGTTGACGAACTCCTATCCTCACTACCAATCACCGCATCGCAATGCTTTTCATTGAATGCATCTTTTGAAACTAATCAATGGATGTCTCCCTCCCTACCTCTCCCAACATGCGACCAAACATCTTCCTCAGAAACCGGTTCGTCAAAACAATGCGACCCCACTCCGTCTATCCATTGAACTTTCGATTCACTTTTGGCAACCGAGATAAGGGTTTTATAATGATGGTTTGGTTTACTTGATTCGTAGTAACCGAAGGCTACACGTCACAGGTTCGATGGCCGTGAGAGAGTAGAGAGAGAATGAAGTAAACGAAGAAAAGGGGTTTTATAATTCTTACTTTCATTGGAAATGTAGACAACAAACAAAATCAGCAAACCTTTATGAATTTCAAACAGAACTCTTGAGGTTCAACCGGTAACTTCCCCCTTCAACAATCACTATCTCATGATATAAAGAAAAATAAAATAAAATCTGAAAAAAAAATGCGACTGTCTTTAATCTCATTTATGAAAATTTTTTGGTACGTTTAATCCTATTGCTAGATTATGACATACAAACCATTTTCATCGTCACTTACAACAAATAACATCAAAGACAAGAATGATTATATATATTATAGTGTGAAGCAATAATTTATACTAGATAATATTTCTGGCTATGGGTTGAGCATATTCCAAAGGTCAAAATCAATAAAAAGCTCATCCACAGTACCATAATTGTCTTCCTCAACCACTTGAGTTCTCACACCCCTAATGCTTCATTGATAAACTGGTCTCCTGATGCACTGTGATTGATATTATTGCCAAAACCTTGTGGCTCGTCCTCATTCATCAACATATTTTTCCACCACATAATCTCGTTATTATCATTAGAAAAAGCATAACTACTATTGTTGCCGCTGTCAGATGATACCAAACTATTGCTTGCTGGTGTTGATGCTGCTGCGTGGTCGGAATCATTGTTATTGTTGTTGTTGTTTTTGTCTAAGGGAACCGATAAGTTTAGTGGTCGAGGTTTGATGACTTCGATGTTGAGTTTTGGTGAAGGTTTTACCATTTTCTTCCGTAAGTAGGTGTTCCAATAGTTTTTCACATCGTTTGCTGTTCGTCCAGGTAGTCTACCAGCAATAAGTGACCATCTGTTCCTCGAGGTGATTAAATTGGAGAGTGGAAAAAATATATTTATATAAAAAAATATAATCATTACTCAACTAAATTCATATCCATTTTACCCGTAAAATTTATGATAAAAATAAGAGTAATATAATTAATTTAGGTGAAATTATGATTATAACTTTTCTTTTGTTGAACCTTAATGGTTTAGTCCAAATTATTGCTATCACTATTCTCATATCTCATTACATCACTTTAAAAATACAATTTCAATTTTTCTTCTTGCACCACTCACTAACTAGCATACAAATAAACTATAGAGTGAATGAAATCTAAACTTGAAAGTAAAAAATCCATTAAATTCACATAAACCGAAATAGGAAAATTAAATATTAAAAAAAGAGATGAAAATTTTCATCTGAAATAAAAATGAGCAAAAGATGAAATCTACTAAACCCAAAACCTAGATTTACAGATCATGAAAAATAATTGAATGAAAGATAAGAGTAAATTAAAAGAAGAAGAAGAAGAAGAAGAAGAAGAAGAAGAAGAGGATATGATAGCAGCTTAATATATTTGTCCGTCCAAAAAAAAAAAAAACACAAAAAGTACATTTAGAAATAGAGACAAGATCTCAGTCATGGTGGACCACCAATTTTTTATTGTAAAATACAAACTGACTTTTTTAAATTTTATTTTGATAAATTGTTTACAAGAGAGAATAAAAACAAAAAGGCAGGTGACGATTTGAAGGTTTAGTCTTAATTCTATATAGATGACATGGGAAAACAAAGATGATATGAATGATGTTGTAGGAAATTATCATAAAATAATTTCTGATTGAATTTTTGGATTCAATTTAAAAAAAACTCATGAAGCAAAATAAAAAATGTGTATGTTTCTCGATTTATATAAATATAAAATTAAAGAAAAGAAACTCACGGTAATATTCGTTATTTTTTTAAAAAAAATTAATATTTTTTAATTAAATTGAGAACTGAATTAATTGGTGATATCAATTCATTTGGCTATCAAAATTTATCTTATCATTATTGGAAAAAATATTTTTTATTTAAATACAAAACATATATCATTATTATGACCACATATATTTTTGGTAAGTCAAAGGTCATTTTTATTTCTTTTTCCCTCTTTTCATCTATTTTCTATAAAAGTGCACTTCATTATTTTTTAAAAACGATATCATTATTTCTGCAATTAGTAGTTTAGTAGTATATTGTTGTTGTTTAATTTTGTTAAACTTATGTGATTAATTTAATGTTAAGAAATATCTATTCATAGAATTCAATTTAAGTTTCTTTTGAGTGGAGTGTATGATTGTTTAATATAAATATATTATTACTTTATGTGTGAGTATTAACCTTCTAATTATAAAATAATAAAAAAATAATTTTTTATGTGTCGTTTAAAGTGTCGGCCATGCTTAAAAAGCTTTGAAAAAGGAATTATAAAATTGATGTATCAAAGTAATGCTAAGTGGTGGCCATGCTTACAAATTTGGAAATATTAAGCTTTTGAAAGATAATTCAAAGTAATTGATAGTGATTCACATTAAACAAATTTGGTTTAATTTACACAATCATCATTATAATAATAAAACTGGTGTAAGATCGAATATACTTGAATGTATTTTTTAAAAAAATATAAAGATTTGAAGTTATGAGTAAATGAAATTTTCTATAAAAAAAAACTCACTAGAAAACATAAAAACTAAATTATAAACTATAAAATTATAAAGTTACAATAGAAACTAAATTATAAATGTTGAAACCTAAATATAATATTCCGCATATTTGAAAGCAAAAATCCCGTTTGTATCAATGTATAAAAAACCCTAAATTTAATACTGGATAGATTCGACAAATTTTAATATTAACGTACCAAATAATTAGTCATATATATTTATTACACGATCATCATTTATTTACCTATTGCCAAGAAGGTTATGCAGGCGAATCATTAGGTCAACTTCATCATCTGCAAAAGCTCCTCTCTTGATGTCAGGCTTCAGATAGTTCAGCCACCTCAGTCTACAGCTTTTCCGGCAACGGTTCAAGCCTGCACTTCAACTCTTTTCTAGCTTATCATCGTGAAAATCAATTAAACTTTAACAAAAAAAAAAATTATTGAGAGGAGTCCCTTAGATACTCAACGAAAAGTATTAATTCCGTGTTAGTGTTTTTTCTTTTGTACTCTAAGAAAAACTTAAAAAAGTTCAAAAAATTTAGAAAACACTTCAAATAAATAAAGATATGACTTATAAGCTTTGATTGGTTATTTAAGCTCCTGTAAATGTAATATGCATAATTAATATTATATATAATACTAATACCTCTTCTATAAGCTTACAGATTATATCTCCATCAATTAAAATATTCTCTAAATTTCGTGAACCTTAACATGGGGACAATCTCTTCCATTGAGGGTTTGAAACCTCCCCTCAACAAATATATATATACTGTTTACCTGCTCTGAAAGGTACACGATGCCATGTCCCTTCACCGTATTTCTCAATACATTTCTTAAGAAGAATGTCTTCTTCTTCAGTCCATGCACCTTTTCTAACGCTTAAAGATGGAGCTTCCATAAGACCGGTTCTACGTACGTTGTCACTGATTAATATATTATGTACTCATTCTTGCTCAAATCTTTCGCATCTGTGCCTGTTTCCCACATTTATTTCTCTCTTCAATTCATTACACCTACCATTCCAAACTTGTACAATTCTAAATCTTTCGACTTTGTGGCTTTGATTACCACAAAACAAAATCTTAAATTTATATTTAATTTTTTTATGTGCAGCCTATGTAAATTTTAATTTGATGTAATTATTTTAATAAAATTTTAAATTTAATCTAATCATTATCGTTGTACACACTTTAAAAGATATTACAAATCTATCAATTCTGATCCATATTCAGCTCAAAATTATATACACCAAATTAAAGTTAATGCAAAAAATAGGTTTTTGAGAGCTTTTTACAATTTCATCCAAGATGCCAATATAGTTGATATTCCCCTTTCAATTGGTGTATATACGTGAAGTAATAACAAACTTGTACGCACAGAGGTGTATATGTATTTCAAATGGATTTATATTGAATGAAATTTATATTAGTCATTTCGTGTATTTTTTTTTGCTCGGCTTTATATTGTTATTTTGTTTTGTTATTATATGATACTTTGAGTTATACTTATATTGTTTGTAATGTTTTTTTTTATGTTTTAATAAAAGGTTTAATATACTTTTTGGGCTCGAAATTTGGTAATTGTTTTTATGTTGGAATATAATTTTTTTTTCAAGTTAGTCTCTAAACTTGACAATTATTCTCACATTAGGATCTAGACTTTTTTGGTCAAGTTAGACCTTAATAGTATTTTGTTACCTAAAATTTCATTCGACTAAAACATATTTAAAAAATATTATATCATAAGGGGATAAAGTACAAAACTATATATGAACTTTGCTTTAATGTCCAATATTATACATGAATTTTAATTTTGTGCAATTTTATATACTAAAAGTTGTGTTGATTTGATTTAATTGCCACAAATCACTAAAATAATTATTGATATAACTGTTGTGTAAATAGGGTAAAAGAGCATAAATTATTGTACTAGAAAACGTCACAAGGTTAAATTCCCAAGAAAGAGTGGATAGGTCACAAACAATCCCGCTTAAAACCTAACCTCCTAGATAGAATCTCCTTACAATGTAATTTCATAGCACAATATATCACTACCATTGTACCTTACAAAATATTGAAATATAAATAAAACAATAAAGAACACCATAAATTTAATGAGGTTCTGCAAATTACGCCTACGCCTTCAGACACTACCAAATATATTTGACTACAAAAGTGCAAGTGAAAAATTACAAATAGGAAGAGAGTAAAATTGCCTTATGAAGGAAAATGGAAAATTTTGGGATGATTCAAAGGTGGAAAAATCATCTCTATTTATAGTATTACAAACTCTCCACAATCTTGTATGTTTTAGATTTAGCATTGTGCTATTTCAACAAATCTCCACCTTAACAAATTTTCACATTTTCAATCTCCTTACAAAACAACATTTGATAGTGTCTTCAAATTTCAACATTTAAATTTTAACATTAATCAAGTCCAAACATAGTTGGAGCTTGACTGCAGGCACAACCTTTGTCAACATAGCGATAGGATTTTCAGTGGTTGAAACTTTCTGGATCTTTACTCCATCTCTTCTAGAGTCTCTCATACAAAATGATTCCAGACATCAGTGTGCTTTGTCCTTGCATAATAAACTTGATTCTTTGCTAACTGAATAGTACTTTGACATACTTCTATTTAATTTCCAGTTCACCAAGCAACCTTTGAAGCCAAATTGTCCTTTTTACAACTTTTATGATTATCATGTACTCTACTTCTGTAGAAGACAAATCAACTGTTGACTGTATAGCAGACTTCTAACTAACTAATGCCTTTACAAGAGTAAACACATAACCAATTGTTGACTGTCGTTTGTCTAGATCACCAGTATAGTTTGAATCACAATATCCAACCACACCCTAATTATCTTCCTGTTAAAAAAACCAATCTAATATCTATTGTATTTTGGATATATTGCAAAATCCTTTTCACAGCTTGCTAATGCTCCTTTCTTGGATCATGCATATACTTGCTCACAACCCCAATTGCTTGTGAAATGTCAGGTCTTGTACATACCATAGCATTCATTAAGCTACCAACAATATTTGCATATGGTATCTTTGACATGTATTTGTCGGAAAAAAATCCGATCCGGAAACGGTTTTCTTGCACAACGAAAAATAAAAATTTTGAAAATCGAGCCGATTTGTGATATTTATAGTAATAAACTCTTTACCAAAATCGTACCTGTGTTTTTGGTTAGATGAATCCTTTTCATTCTCGACTTTCAATTGAACAACCTTCTCCACTATTCTTGTTCTACGAATTGCTTTGAGTGTGGGGCTCAAATGATTCGAATCAAGCACAAAACCAAAAATAGTTTTATTTACTTTCATTGTGAAAGCAAAACTTCTCTCAATAGAAACCGATAGAATTGTTATTCCAAAAATGAACTTAATACTTAGAGAATAAACTCTTACTATTTTAGGGCAGAATAACAGTATATTAAAGTTGAGTATTTAGCCCTACTGATGGCATCTATTTATAGGGAGAAAAGGTAAAAACCCTTGTTGAATTGTAGAAGTCTATTTCAAAGAGAAAATACGAAATCCTAGTCTAACTAGGAGTATAGGGGTGACAACCCTAGTTACATAAACTAGAGTTTTCCGTCCTTCTCTTTAAACATGAGGGCTTTTGGGCCTCTCTCATACATAGTCCAATTACAAGTACTTCTTGGACTTTTAACCCAGTACTTTATAATTCGATCTAACCCAATATTTTTATTCTATTTCAAAAAATAAACATCTTAAATTAATTTAAATAAATTATTTTCTCAAACAAATAATTTTCTCAACCCAATTCTAATTATGTTAAAACCATGATGACTTTATCGTAAAAGAATCTATGAGAAAATCTATTTAATATTTCTACATTCAACGGATTCACTATGACGAAATGATTTATTTTCATTTTTGAACTTCATTTAATTCGAAAACCATAAATTAATTTTTCAGTCATTTTTATTTTTATTTTGGAGAAAACCATATTCATATTCAAATGTTTCCCTTTATCCCTTTTTATCATTTGTATTCATTTATCTTCATTTGATTCAGCATACAATTCATTTATGGTTTGAACGAGCTAGTGGATGGATCGATTGAACATATGCGATCAGGGCCCAAATAATTTATAAATAACTTCCAGCTTTTCGCCTATTAAATATAAACTCATTTTATCACGAAGTCATTCCACTATAGTATCGTGATCGAGCTCTCTCGAACGACATACCATTACGAAAGCATATCAATCAATGTTCATCCAATAACCTTATCATAAGTGTGTTATCCTCATAGGATATCTTTAATAACTTTGGGATAAATTTGTTCTCCCAATACGATCATCTTTCATCTCATGGTAACCATGATATCTTCCTTCATGAAAAATCAATTACTTTTAAAAAGCAATCAAGTTATTCATCACAAAGGCGAGCAATCTGCAACAGCCCTGTATAGACCCTAGTCGGAATAGTGGTTTTGAGACCATAAATCCTAGTCAAAAAATATTCTAATATTATTTTCCGTGCTTATAATATGTGAATTGATATCTGCGAAAATTTCGTATGAAAATTTTATCATTTGCGTGCCCAATTTGATAAAAAGACTTAATCGTGTAAAATGTAAAAGTGGCTAGCTATTTGTTAAAAGTAATTAAGTGATATGTCTTATTAATTGAGAGGTCCTTATATGGTTAATAAACCATTTGAATAATGGATGGACAAAAATGCCTATAGTTAATGGAATTTTAATGTTATTTCATTAAGGGCATAATTGCAAATTTTGTATAATGTTATAATAAATAAAAGAAAACATGAAATTAGAGCTTCATTCACCCTTGTTTAGCTGAAATTGAAGAAGAAAAGATAGGGTTTATGTGTTTGAAGCATTCGACCAACATCTAGCTTGATTAAAGGTCTATTTCGACTCAGTTTTTAGTAATTTCCATGTTTTTGTGATTGTTGCTTAGTAATCTTTCAAGCCCATGCCTCAATTTCTGAATTTGATTATGATTTTAAGATGTTCCATTGTATATAATGTGAGTTTTATGAAATCAGATGATAGAAAATGAAAGATATGTGTTAGATTAGTATGTTTTGTATTGGGATTTTTGATGAATTTGAGTATTTTGGACTAAATTGTAAAAATGAGAAATTTAGGGGCTAAAATTTGAAATAAATGAAATATGTGAGCTTATATGCACTAAAGGAAAATTCAGCTAGGCATGTGTGGAAGGAAATTATGCATATTTTATGATTTTATGAAATAGGGACTAAAATGTTAAAATGTGAATATGTGAGGGCTAATTTGTAAAATGCCCTAAATATGTGTTTATGAATTGAATTGAATGGTTTATTGAATAAAAGAGTTAAATTTCAATTTATATAGATCAAGAACCAAAGAAAACATAATTAGATCGGGGAAAGTAGAAAGTCGTTAATTAGCCGTTCGTTTCCGTTCATTTCTGTACGAGGTAAGTCGATATACAAATAAATGTGTTCGAATTGAATTATTATTGATTATATGTTAATGAAATATGATGAATGGCTATTTGAGTTGAATATGAGAAATTTAAGAAAGTTTCGATAATGTGACGACGTTCGAAAGCCCTGTACGAACCATAGGAATAGTTAGGATACATATGTCATGACATAGGATTTTTGATATTTGATTTCATGTAAGAAAACATCTGGGACATTGGCATTGATTTGAGATTTACGTGTAAGACCATGCCTAAGACATCGGCATCGTATTTGATTTCGTATAAGACCCTGTTTGGGACAGTGGCATCGATATTTGATTACATGTAAGACCACGTCTGAGACGTTGGCATTGTAAGAGCTTGCTGAGCTATCCGCGTATCCTACTTAATTCTGTAGGGTTCAATGGGCATTCTGAGAAAATATATAATTGAATGAATGAATAACTGATTCAGGTATGTAGAGATGTGTTCTACATTTATTAATGAGAAGTAAGTATATGTGCAAGTGATGATATGTGGTATAAATATGAGAAATTATGCTATATGTGCAATTAATTGGGAATATGTGAAAGGTATATTTGTATATGGCTATAGAGTATATGTATTTTATGATGTTTATATGCTTAAATGATAAGTTTATTTGTATATAGCTTACTAAGCTTTTGAAAGCTTACTTTGTGTGTGTTTGCATTGTGTTATAGATACCGAAGCTACCGTGAGCTCGGGGATTGTCGAGGATTATTACCACACTATCAAACTTATCTTTGATACCTTTTGAAAGTGTAAATATTTAAGTATGGCATGTATAGTCTAGATAAATTGAGATATGTTTTTGAGTTATGAATATTTAGCCATGTGATATGGCTTGGTTTTGATTGTGATTATGAATGACTTATGAGTATAAATTATGTGATGCAATATTATCAATATGATGTGTTCATGGATGGTCAAATAAAATTGGTCAATTTGGTAAGATTTTGGTATGTACTTATATGAGGAATTGATAAGATTATGGCATGAGATTGAATGTAGTAAATTGAGGTTATGAGACATATGTTTTGGTATGAATTTAGCTTATGTTTTGGCATGATTTGGTATGGATTATAAGCATGAAATAGGTTGTTAATAATATACCATGAATGATGAATGTTTTGGGATTGAAATTGGTTGAAATTATGGTGAATTTGATGCATATTTGGTGCTTGTAGGGAGGACCCAAAGTGGGTAGCATATTGGCCTTGTAAATGGCCTATTTTTTTGCCCACATGGGTAGAGACACGGGCGTGTGTCTCTGCCATGTTGCTTAAGGGTCATTTTGAAATGAGTCTGAGTAGACCACACGGGTGTGTGCCAAGCTGTGTGGCCAAGTCAGTTCCGAGCACGGGCTAGACACATGGGCGTGTGACCTTTGTAACTTAGAAAAAATTATTTAGTTTCAAAAAATTTTGCATGTGTTCGGTTTAGTACCGACCTCTTCCTAATGCATGTTTAAGGTCTCGTTGACCTAAGAAAGGGACTTTATGTTGATATTTTACTATAATATGACAATGTATGACTTTTGACTGTGAAATGATTGCGAAATGTTCCGATATGTTCGGTGATACCTCTTAACCCTGGTCCGCTGACGGATACGGGTAAAGGGTGTTACACAATCCGTAATCACGTTTACTTTTCATCAACCATGTAATGCCAATAAGAGGATATCATTTACCTATGTCTCGGGCTATGAATTCCACTATTATAAATAACACTACATACTGTGGAAGTCGTATACCCAATGCACCAACTTTCGGTTCCTTATCTATTCAAACTCAGGCTTTTACTTACATCAAAGTATACAAGTCATGCATACATAGTCCGTAACCCACTCAGGATTAAGGTAGGTCATAGTTTGAACGTCATAAGTGAGTAAATCCATAAATAGATTTAGGATCTATTCTTCTTGGGTCCAATTCAATGTATTGTCAGCCCAGTTAGTGGCATCTATGTCTTTATCTTTTGGGAGTCATCTACTCTGATGCCCGAGATAAGGCATCTCCCCAATTGGATTTGATAGACGACATATTAGTCTTTCAATCTATTTGGTCATTTTCGATTAGACTAAGGACATGTTTATATTCGTCTACTAATATAGTTGTCTTTCCATACTATGTTCTGACCACTTAATACTGTTTAATATTAGTTTAAACATTAGACAACTAGTGAGCTAATATTTTCTTTTATTTTGCTTTACATGCAAAAAACACGTGATGATAATATACAAAGGGTATTAATGTAATTATGAATATTTTTATTAACCAAAATGGTCAAAAAAATTACAAGTGTACATAAATAAAAGTACTACACTTAAGGTACCAGATCCAACAGTATTCCCATTCTACATCATTTTTTGGAAACATAGATACATCAAGCTTGAAATAAGGAGCAAGAGGAGTGCTAATAGGTTTTGACTATTCATACATGCCAAAATGTTTTAGCAATTTTTTGAAATATTGTTTCTGATTCAAACAAAGCCTCTTTAAGTTTCTATCTCGAGTTAACTTCATACCTAAAATCTTCTTTGCTTCTCATAGATCTTTCATCTCGATCTCTTTTTTCAACTGTGTTTTTAGCTTCTCAATATTTACTTGAATTTTGGAAGATATTAACCTATCATCAACATAAAGAAGAAGATATATGAGAGAACCATATTGAAGCTTGCAAAAATACACACAGAGATCATATTTGTTTATTGTGTACCTCTATCTTGTCATAAACTTGTCAAATTGCTTGTACCACTACCTTGAAAATTACTTTAAATCATACAATGATTTTCCAAGTTTACATGCTAAATTTTCTTTTCTAGCAACCTTGAATCCTTTTGGCTGAGTCATATAGATTTTCTCTTTCAAGTCTCCATGAAAAAAAGTAGTTTTTACATCCAACTGAACTAGTTCCAAATCCAACTATGCCACCAAAGGTAATAAAATTCTAATGGAGGAATGCTTTACAAGAGGAGAAAATTCCTCATTGTAATCAATTCCCTCTTTCAAGGCATAGTCTTTCGCCACCAATCTTGCTTTGTAGCATACCTCATTTTAGCCAGGAAATTATTCTTTCTTTGCAAACGCCCACTTGCCCCCAATTGCCTTATTTTCCTTCTACAGACTAGCTAGCTTCTAATTCCTATTCTTATGAAGGGAGTACATTTCTTCATTCATGGCAATACTCCACTTTTCTTCATCTGAACTCTGATTTGCTTCATTAAAAGTGGTAGGAATGTCATCAGCTATAGCTAAGAGTGCATAAGTCATCATATCAGTAAAGCAAACAGGCTTTCTAATTATTTTCCTTAGCTTATTGGTTGCAATTAATTCAAGTTATTGTGGAAGTTTTTAGGCCCGAACCTCCTCTTCACTGTTTCTCCTTCTTCCATTAGATTGTCCCTACTAGAGTCTCATTCTACCATAGGATAATCATTAACTTCTTCATTTGTTAGAATCATAACTCTTTCAAACTTCACTTCCTTACAAGCATCATTTGATTGCTCCTTTTGCACATTTGAAAACATGGTAGATTCATCAAAGGTGATATTCTTGCTGAAGATATTTTTCTTTGTTTCTAGACACCATAGGAAAAAACCCTTTATACTAGAAGTGATTGACCTCATCAGTTGTTGATGCGCAAACACTGGAGCTAAGAAATCAACACTAACAAAGTCAAATAATAAAGTGCTATCTGCAAGTGTGACAGGTCAGTTGTAATATTTATAATGTTTAATGGGACACTGAAGTATTCCAATGATCAAACCCACAAGAGTTGATGATTAAGAGGTTTTTAAAATTTGGACATGTAATTAAGAAAGTCTAGCCAACTACTCACTAAAAACTATAGTACAATAGGCCATGAATGAAGTTTATTATGCTAATTTACTGATTAATCACTAAAAAAGGACTAAATTGTAAAACAAAAAAAATTATGAAGTTAACTAATTAATAACAAGTAGTGATCAGTTGAATCCCATGTTGCTAGTTAACCCTCGAATTAGGGAACTAAATCGCTTAAACTCCTAAAATGGCTCAATTTTACCTCTTAACCTCACCCAACTAACCCGAGACTATCAAATTGGTGCCTAATAAGATTTCCTCTCGATCTCACTTATCTTAATTTTCTCTTAGAGGAATCAATCCTAAGTTTTTTAAGTCTATTCAATTTAGTCCAATTTTTTCAATTTAGTCCCTGAACCAAAATTTAACTAGCTAACACTTCCATCAACCTCCCACTTTAGATTTAGTTACCCATAATCATATTTAAGCCAAAAAATACACAATAATCACATAAAATATGCATATAAGGAAAACAAAAAAAAAGGAGAAAATTTTGGGCTTTTATTAAAAAAGCTTGAAAGTAATGAAAACAACAAAGGAAATGTAAAAGAACATATAAAAATCATATTTTTAATGATGAAACTAATATGGAACTGAGTTATATTGAAAATAGGGATTAAATTGAAAATCCTAACTACAATGATAACTAACTTAACTAACTACTCTTGAAACTAAGAAAAACCAGAAGAAAACTTAAACTAAACCTTAGAGCTTTGGAGAAGAAAAACTAAAACCCTAAAAAATGAAGAGAAAAATTGAAAAACATGAAAAATGTTAAGTGTCCAGTGCGTCCTTTGTTTAGCCAGTTTTTACCTTTTTTAGCAGATTGTCGACCCAAAAAGTAGTAATAAAATTGCTCTTAATCGTCTAATTTTGGTTGGGGAACATGTTGGATAAGGGCTACCTCTGCAGCCATTTTTTGTCTCCTATTGTCAGTGGTATCGCAATACCCATGGTCTGGTACCGTAATGCCAATGACAGTCTTGAAATGGGGGTCTTTGGGAGTTTTGGGTATTATAATACCCTATGTAAAGCCCAAAATCTGCCCGGGGCCCGAAACTCGGAAGCCCAAAATCCAAACGCAGCATGCCTAGGGCGCGCCGCTCCAGCCTCTGCCCAACCCCTCGCACGCCTCTGCTCCGCGCCAGCCTCCACGACGCCCATACCGTCTGACACCCCACCACTGTCGGCCACGGTCACCTGCAAAGCCAAGAAGCAGGCGCAACAACAAAGAAAATAATGTAAAAAAGGAAAAATAATTCGGTTATAAAAACCGAAAATATCACTACACCAGAGGGGGGATTTTTTTTTGTAAAAACGAATGCACATCAAGAAATCAAAATAGAATAGAGTTTTCAAAGGTTGAATCCTTGCAATTTCCTCTTTGTTTTCTCTTACTTATTTGTTTTATCTTATTTTATTTTAGATTTTTTTCTTTTGCAAATCTATTTCAAGTAACTAAAAATCAAAAAGCAAAAATAAAGGGGAGGGGAACTCACCGGGTGGCCGTGGTTGCGCCGTCAGAGGATCTCTCCCCTGTCGCCCGAATCGGGTCCAAGAGGTCGTGAACCTCCTTTGTTTTTGACTCCCGTGGGTTGAGAGAGCTTTGGCTTTCAAGGATACCATGAAGCAGGGGCTAATGGGACCACTTTCCGGCACCGGTCGCCGACCACGTTGGTGGCGCGACGGAGGTCTTGGGAGGCCGTTGGCTAAGCAGAGAAGAGGGAGTTGAGAGCGTGAGGGTTTGTTTTTTAGGGTTAAAAAAAATATGGTTGCAGGTGACAGATTTTTGGGGTTTAAATGATAGGATAAAATGGCACCGTTTAAGGGAGGAAGACCTGCGCATTATTGCCCTAATGGATAATTTGCGCCTTTGGTCCCTCCAATCCTACTGCAGATTCAAGGCAGCCTTTCCTTTCATTTAATTTTGGCCACATAATTTGGCGTTTGATTCAATCTGGTCCTGTACAGACCAACGCGCATCAGGGACGGGGAATATTGCGCAATCGGTCCCCCATGTCCTTAGCGCCTTTTATTTCAGCCCTAGCAACCTGTTTCATGTATTTGCAGTTTAAGGCCCGATCTTTTAATTCCGTTTCAACCACATCCCCAACATATTTAATTTATTTATTTTTAAAATATGTTCTGCTATAATTACTTATTTTAAGTTTTTATATTTATTATTTATTTAAAGATGTTTTATACTAAATTTATTTTTATTCTTATTTTTTTACATATATATTATTTCTTATAAACTTATATGAATATCTTTCAAAATTTTTATGTACATATATATATATTTTTAAAAGTGTTTTATTTATTTTTTTTTGTTTTCATTGTTATTTATTTTTATATATATTCTATTTATTTGAATTGTTTTTTTTTTATTTTTTTGAAATGCCTTTGCACATCATTTATTTGGAGCTATTATTTTCTTTAAATTGACTCTTATATATTGTTCGTTTTGTTTACTTTGATTATCAGCATTTGCATTCAATGTGTCGTGTAATTGTTGCCGTTATGTGTATTATTTCGTTTATTCATATTTCCATGCTATGATAATTCATTTGCGTACCCTATTGTTTGATAAATTGTTTCTCCTTGTTGTAAATTGTCATTCCATCAACACAACCCTTTTTCCATACGCTATTTCAAACGTTACGTCAATTTTTACCCAAATTCGTAAAAAAGGAAAATTTTGGAAATAAAGGCAATACTCGATACTTGGGATCTTCGAGAGAATTGGGCCCTAACGTGCCGGGTTCTAATTTTCTATTGAATCTAAATACTCGAGAATGCTCTTTAATACAAAACAAAAATAAAAACTCATTATCGGGATTTCAATATGTTGTGTCCTAACGCATTGGATATGACACGTGGTTTTCTCGATATGAGGATTTTTCGAAAGTAAAGGCAATATTCCGTATTTAGAAAATTCGAGAAAATCGTGCCCTAACTTACTGAGCTTCGATTTTTCTCGTTGATTCTAAGTAATCGAATATCCTTTTAAAATTAAAATAAATGAGGTTTAAATAAAAATAAAAGGCAAGCTTACTCTCAAAAAAATACAAGGTGTCGTGTCCTAACTTACTGGATGTGACATCTTGTTAATTCGAGATAAGAAGGCATTTTTCATTTTGATTTATCCAAGTAATTTTTTTTTAAAAAATAACGCAATATAAAGAAGGATCGTATTTTTAAATTTTTTTCGAGTTTTTAATTTTCGACATAAAGACATTAAATAATCAACTAAGGTACCAATTTTGGGCGTGTTGAGGGTGCTAATCCTTCCTCGTGCGTAACCGACTCCCGAACCCGTTTTTGGATTTCGTAGACCAAACTCATTGTTTTAATAAAATCAAATCGTTTATTAAAAACAACCGTTTTACGAGGTGACCCGATCACACCTCATCAAAAAAAGATTGGTGGCGACTCCCATTTTCGTTTTTATTTTTAAAAACCCAAGTCGACCCCGTTTTCATCCAAAAAAAAGGTGTCAACAGCTTGGCGACTCCACTGGGGATTATAAGAGAGTCAAGCCACGTTTTGATTATTTATTGTCTTTTTGTTGAAAGTGGAAAATTCGATTTAAATTTACGATCCTCTCATTGCATCTCTTTTTGTTTTGAGTTATATTTTTTATCATGTTCTGTATTTTATTTTATACCTCTGCACATTGCATTGCATGACCGTTGGTCACACCTTTTAAGTGGGAGTAAGAAACTACGCCTTCGTGAGGTTTTCACCTCCGCATGGGATAGTGAATCGCTTCCGGGATACATCCGTACCTATGTCTTCGTGAGATTTTCATCTCTTCATAGCCATAGGGAAATGTATTCCCCTGAACTAAACTCGGTCCATATGAGCCTATAATGGGTGAGGATCGAGGAATCTGCTGGTTCAGGTACCCTTACTTTAGAACCAAACCTCATGTAGTGAACCTTAGGAGCCCACCCTAGGTAGAACCACTTCGAACCCCTAGTATTCACCCAAATAGGTTTTCTATTTATTCTTGCTTGCTTTTGCTTTGTACTAACATGTTTTCTTTTTGTTATGATTGCATTGCATTTTCATCATAAAAAGAGGTGTTGTTTCACGTTCAATTGCTAAATAGAGAGCTTGTCATAAGAAAATGGGTTTCTTGATAGAGTGGATGACGATACGGTTGTCCTAATACGGTCCGAGAAGATATAACAAAAGAAGGATGATAGTTCAGTAGAGGACTATACGACTTTGCCTCGTTGCCTGAAGACTCAAGATGACAAAGATTATTCGAGAACCGCTAAACTTTTTAAAGAGAAGCCAACGAGCATCACAAGGATGAGTGAGTAACGAGTCGCGGCCTGGATCAAGCAAAAAAAAAGAGATAGAAGAGATGTTCCTTTTAAAGAGTTCGTGAGATTTATCTTAACGCTCGAATGAAGAAGAGGATCGAATGTCTCCGCATATGAGGGCAAAGTCGTATATATATATCCGTTTTATTTAAAGAGATTTATTTTCTAGTAAAGTTGTTCTAATAGAATTGAACCAAGAATCAAAATCTTTTTTTTTTGCATTCATGCATCAACATTACATTTCATCGCATGCAATAAATTTCCTAAAATCCAAAAATACGCATTCATGCATCAACACTACGTTTCATTGCATACAGTAAATTTCCTAAAATCCAAAAGTACGTCGAGTTTAGAACTCTAGTACAGAGCTAGATGGATGATAAAGAATTGGAATTATTTGAATATATCGATGAAAATGTTTGTGCCTTTGAAGAAGAACTAAAAAAATGAAAAAGCCTATCATGAATTTGTTTCTGCATCCCTAGAGGCATTCAAAACAACTGGACTGTGGAGGAGATTCTTGTAATTTTTAGGGCCATTTCAGAGTAACATTCGGAACGCTCTTATTGCTCTAAGCCTAGGAGCAATAGAAAATCCTTTTGTGAAAAAGGCGTATGTCCACATTTTTTTATTTCAATGAAATGCATCTTTGTGTCTGGTTTTGGAAAATATTCTTTTGTTCCTTCCATTTCATTCAAACTCATACTACACAGATAATTACCCTTTGATTCATTTGTCCTTTGAGTCTTCTTTCATCCCTAGAATAGGTCTCCAAATATCAATAATATGAGCGACACTACTATTGACTCAGAATCTCCTTTTGAGCAAGATGTGTCTAGGGGAACTTCAAGACTTCGAAGATGATCGAGACTGTAATTTATCTCCTGATTTATTAAGGATGGTAGAGTAAGTCAAAAAATAGATCCAACCTTACGAAAAAAAATTCAGTGGGGAATTGTGAGCTTAGGAGAAGAGAAAAAGGTGAAGATTAGAGCCTGTATCACTACAGAGACAAAGCGAGACGTCATTGAGTTACTCTAAGAATTCAAAGATGTTTTTAGACAAGTGGATGCTCTTGAGGTTAAGAAGATCTTGGACGAGGAACACGTGCTAATGGTTTTGCAATGGCCAAGCAAATCATGAGATTTGGGTACTGCTGGCCCACCATGGAAGGGGATTGCACCAGTTATACCAAGAAACGCCACAAGTGCCAAATTTACGGAGACAAGATTTATGTGATTCCTTTATCTCTTCATGTTATGAATTTTCCATGGACTTTCTCTATGAGGGGCATGGATGTTATTTGGGCCGACCTCGCCAAAAGCTTCTGGCGGTCATCGATCTATCTTTGTGTTCGTCGATTACTTCATCAAGTGGGTAGAGGTTGTTTCATATGCCAATATCATAAAGTCGACACTCGGCAAATTTCTTGAAGAATCATATGTCAATATGAAATGCCAAAAAGGATCATATTAGACAATGCATTGAATTTGAACAACCGCACGGCATCAGAAGTTTGCAGTCTGTTCAAGATTAACACCATGCCGCCTAAAATGAACAGTTCAGTGGAGGCAAAAAAAAAGAGACAGAAAAAAAGACAAAAAAAAGTAAAAAAACGAGAAAATAAAAAAACCAAATAAAAGAAAAACCTCTACTTGAGCAACTCAGTTCTCACTAGTATATGGAATAGAGGTAGTTTTACCCATCAAAGTTGATATTTCTACCCTTCAAGTCTTGTCAGAGCTGAATCTGGATGAAGCAAATCCAAACCCGATATGATCAGTTAAATTTGATTGAAGAGGAAAGATTCAAGGTTATCCGTCTTGGTCAAAAGTACCAAAAATAAAATACGCGAGCTCACCAAAAAGTTCGCCCCAGAGACCTGATATCGAAGAATATTCTTGCCATACAAAAAGACTTCAGAAGAAAATGGATGCCGAACTGGAAAGAACCTTATATGGAAGGCCTTATCTGAAAAGCATTGATATTGACAGGATGGATGGCAAGAACCTGCCTAATCTCGAGAATTCTGATTCAAGAAATAAATACTTCACTTAAAAAAAACGAAAAGAAAAATGAAAAAATGAAAAAAGAAAAGAAAAAGAAAAGAAAAAGGAGAGGACAAGGTGAAAACCCGCAAAGGGCGCCTTGAGACCAAAGGGTTTTGAATTGAAAACCCATGAATGAGCAGTTCAAACTTTGTTCAAAGGTGGGGCATGCGGTAGTCTTGCCCTTTCTGAATTAATAAGAAGGAGAGATGCTACATCTTGGGGCATCAACAAAGCCTTCTAGGACTTCTAAACACATATCAAGTTCAAAAGGGTCCTTAAGAAGTTTGGGGCAGAGAAGCTTATGCTACGATATCTGGGGCACCTATTCCCATTTTATTCATTTTTTGTATTTTTGACAAAATACATCATCTTGATTAATTTATTCTCATTTTGTATTCTAGCAAATTTGCTATCCTGATTAATGTGTTCATTTAGAGCTTTGCTCTCAACAAATTTTCATCTTATCCATTGTGATAATATTTTCCATCTTATTCATCTCGTATCTCAGCAAAATTTGCTATCTTGATTGATTTGTTTGTTTAGAGCTTTGCTCTCAACAAATTTCATTTTGTCCATTTTGATAATCTTTTTCAAGCATTTTTCATTGAAATAACGATTAATGGACTGACAATACACACGCAGAAGGAGTTCTGCATATTACTCTGAAAGTTTCTAAATAATACGAGGACCTGAAACAGGACAATTATTTAGAACACTCCAAATTTAAAGGTTGGAAATTTGGGAAGGAATAGTCTAAATTTAGACTTTCTCTTTGGATTTTTGTTGTCAAATGCGTTGATTGACAAGACGCCATGTTGGTGACAAAGCTTGAATAAACAAGAAAGTGATGATCTTCAGGCAATAAGAAGAGGTTACCTCGGGAAGGAGAACCCTCGTTTGCGCATGAGTCTTTGGTACGACACCTTGGGAATGATATAAGGAACCAGAAGGATTTAAATCTTATACCCTTGAATGGCGATAGGAGAAGATTGAAAAAAGCCATATCTTCCTACCCTTGGGTTACAGTAGGAGATTGATAGTACAAATTTTATGTCACAATGGATTGAACTACGATGTTCACAGTGGGGGGCAATCAGATTACGTGTTTCTTTGGAAATGTCGGCTGGTCAAGAAGGCGTTGCGACACATTAGTGATAAAGCCTTAATAAGCTTTTAAGCGATGATAACCTAAGCATTAAGGAATCATTTTCATGACATTCTGCATTCATTCAAATGTCATTCACGCACATCTACTTAGGAACATTTGATCCATTCTGATCATGCCATCCTAATCATTAGGCATAATTAGGTTCATTATACAGGTCATGTTCCCTGGAGAACAGATCAGTAAAAGTCAAAGACAAACCTTGCCTCTCTCGTTTGTAGCAGAGCAGATTGAAGATTGCAGATCTTGCCTTCCTGTATTTGGCAGCGAAGCAGATCAAAGATGGCAGATTTTACCTCCCTGACTACAGTGGAGTACATTGAAGCCGATAACTCTATCTCCCTGCATTTGGCAGTAGAATAGATTGAAGATCAAAGATGGCAGATTTTACCTCCATGTGACTACAGTGGAGTACATTGAAGCCGATAACTCTATCTCCCTGTATTTGGCAGTAGAATAGATTGAAGATCAAAGATGGCAGATTTTACCTCCATGTGACTACAGTGGAGTACATTGAAGTCGATAACTCTATCTCCCTGTATTTGGCAGTGGAATAGATTGAAGATTGCAGATCTTGCCTTCCTGTATTTGGCAGCGAAGCAGATCAAAGATGGCAGATTTTACCTCCCTGACCACAGTGGAGTACATTGAAGTCGATAACTCTATCTCCCTGCATTTGGCAGTGGAATAGATTGAAGATCAAAGATGGCAGATTTTACCTCCCTGACTACAGTGGAGTACATTGAAGCCAATAACTCTATCTCCCTGTATTTGGCAGTGGAATAGATTGAAGATCAAAGATGGCAGATTTTACCTCCCTGATTACAGTGGAGTACATTGGAGCTGATAGTTCTATCTCCCGGGGCAAGAAATAGATCGAAGATAGCTGATCCTATCTTCCTATATTGGTAGGAAATGGATCGAAGATGCAGATCTTGTCTTCCCATTTGGTGACGAAGTAGATCGCAGAAAGTAGATCTTGTCTTCATGTATTGGCGTGAAGTAGATCGAAGATAGCAGGTCCGGTCTTTCTATATTGGTAGGAAGTGGATCGACGATGCAGATCTTGTCTTCCCATATTGGTGGCGAAGTAGATCGCAGAAAGCAGATCTTGTCTTCATGTATTGGCGTGAAGTAGATCGAAGATAGCAGGTCCTATCTTCCTATATTGATAGGAAGTGGATCCAAGATGCAGATCTTGTCTTCCCATACTGGTGGTGAAGTAGATCGCAAAAAAAACAGATCTTGTATTCATATATTGGTGTGAAGTAGATCGAAGATAGCAGATCCTGCCTTCCTATATTGGTAGGAAGTGGATTGAAAAACAGATCCTATCTCCCTGTATTTGGCAGTGGAATAGATTGAAGATCGAAGATGGCAGATTTTACCTCCATGTGACTACAGTGGAGTACATTGAAGCCGATAACTCTATCTCCCTGTATTTGGCAGTGGAATAGATTGAAGATCGAAGATGGCAGATTTTACCTCCATGTGACTACAGTGGAGTACATTGAAGCCGATAACTCTATCTCCCTGTATTTGGCAGTGGAATAGATTGAAGATCGAAGAGGGCAGATTTTACCTCCCTGACTACAGTGGAGTACATTGAAGCCGATAACTCTATCTCCCTATATTTGGCAGTGGAATAGATTGAAGATTACAGATCTTATCTCCCTAAGCAATAGTGGAGCAGATCATATTCAGTCTTATATCCCTAAGCAGTAGTGGAGCAGACGAAGAAAACAACAAATCTCATCCCCATGGAGTTGCAGCAAAATAGATTTAAGTCATTGTTTCTCTGGAGCGCAGTGAAGTAGATTGAAGCAACGAGACACAGCAGAATAGAACGAGGCTACTTGAAGAAGAAAAGCACCAAAAGAAGCCAAGGCTCGGCAAGCCCGGGCAAATTTGGTCTTTCTTGGTCTTTGCTCTGTTTTCGTTACACGACAACGAGCAAAGAGGGGCAGCTGTAAAGCCCAAAATCTGCCCGGGGCCCGAAACTCGGAAGCCCAAAATCCAAACGCAGCATGCCTAGGGCGCGCCGCTCCAGCCTCTGCCCAACCCCTCGCACGCCTCTGCTCCGCGCCAGCCTCCACGACGCCCATACCGTCTGACACCCCACCACTGTCGGCCACGGTCACCTGCAAAGCCAAGAAGCAGGCGCAACAACAAAGAAAATAATGTAAAAAAGGAAAAATAATTCGGTTATAAAAACCGAAAATCTCACTACACCAGAGGGGGGATTTTTTTTTGTAAAAACGAATGCACATCAAGAAATCAAAATAGAATAGAGTTTTCAAAGGTTGAATCCTTGCAATTTCCTCTTTGTTTTCTCTTACTTATTTGTTTTATCTTATTTTATTTTATATTTTTTTCTTTTGCAAATCTATTTCAAGTAACTAAAAATCAAAAAGCAAAAATAAAGGGGAGTGGAACTCACCGGGTGGCCGTGGTTGCGCCGTCAGAGGATCTCTCCCCTGTCGCCCGAATCGGGTCCAAGAGGTCGTGAACCTCCTTTGTTTTTGACTCCCGTGGGTTGAGAGAGCTTTGGCTTTCAAGGATACCATGAAGCAGGGGCTAATGGGACCACTTTCCGGCACCGGTCGCCGACCACGTTGGTGGCGCGACGGAGGTCTTGGGAGGCCGTTGGCTGAGCAGAGAAGAGGGAGTTGAGAGCATGAGGGTTTGTTTTTTAGGGTTAAAAAAAATGTGGTTGCAGGTGACAGATTTTTGGGGTTTAAATGATAGGATAAAACGGCGCCGTTTAAGGGAGGAAGACCTGCGCATTATTGCCCTAATGGATAATTTGCGCCTTTGGTCCCTCCAATCCTACTGCAGATTCAAGGCAGCCTTTCCTTTCATTTAATTTTGGCCACATAATTTGGCGTTTGATTCAATCTAGTCCTGTACAGACCAACGCGCATCAGGGACGGGGAATATTGCGCAATCGGTCCCCCATGTCCTTAGCGCCTTTTATTTCAGCCCCTAGCAACCTGTTTCATGTATTTGCAGTTTAAGGCCCGATCTTTTAATTCCGTTTCAACCACATCCCCAACATATTTAATTTATTTATTTTTAAAATATGTTCTGCTATCATTACTTATTTTAAGTTTTTATATTTATTATTTATTTAAAGATGTTTTATACTAAATTTATTTTTATTCTTATTTTTTACATATATATTATTTCTTATAAACTTATATGAATATCTTTCAAAATTTTTATGTACATATATATATATTTTTAAAGTGTTTTATTTATTTTTTTTGTTTTCATTGTTATTTATTTTTATATATATTCTATTTATTTGAATTGTTTTTTTTTATTTTTTGAAATGCCTTTGCACATAATTTATTTGGAGCTATTATTTTCTTTAAATTGACTCTTATATATTGTTCGTTTTGTTTACTTTGATTATCAGCATTTGCATTCAATGTGTCGTGTAATTGTTGTCGTTATGTGTATTATTTCGTTTATTCATATTTCCATGCTATGATAATTCATTTGCGTACCCTATTGTTTGATAAATTGTTTCTCCTTGTTGTAAATTGTCATTCCATCAACACAACCCTTTTTCCATACGCTATTTCAAACGTTACGTCAATTTTTACCCAAATTCGTAAAAAAGGAAAATTTTGGAAATAAAGGCAATACTCGATACTTGGGATCTTCGAGAGAATTGGGCCCTAACGTGCCGGGTTCTAATTTTCTATTGAATCTAAATACTCGAGAATGCTCTTTAATACAAAACAAAAATAAAAACTCATTATCGGGATTTCAATATGTTGTGTCCTAACGCATTGGATATGACACGTGGTTTTCTCGATATGAGGATTTTTCGAAAGTAAAGGCAATATTCCGTATTTAGAAAATTCGAGAAAATCGTGCCCTAACTTACTGAGCTTCGATTTTTCTCGTTGATTCTAAGTAATCGAATATCCTTTTAAAATTAAAATAAATGAGGTTTAAATAAAAAATAAAAGGCAAGCTTACTCTCAAAAAAAATACAAGGTGTCGTGTCCTAACTTACTGGATGTGACATCTTGTTAATTCGAGATAAGAAGGCATTTTTCATTTTGATTTATCCAAGTAATTTTTTTTAAAAAATAACGCAATATAAAGAAGGATCATATTTTTAAATTCTTTTCGAGTTTTTAATTTTCGACATAAAGACATTAAATAATCAACTAAGGTACCAATTTTGGGCGTGTTGAGGGTGCTAATCCTTCCTCGTGCGTAACCGACTCCCGAACCCGTTTTTGGATTTCGTAGACCAAACTCGTTGTTTTAATAAAATCAAATCGTTTATTAAAAACAACCGTTTTACGAGGTGACCCGATCACACCTCATCAAAAAAAGATTGGTGGCGACTCCCATTTTCGTTTTTATTTTTAAAAACCCAAGTCGACCCCGTTTTCCTACAAAAAAAGGTGTCAACACCCTATAGTCGATATTGTGATACCACTGTTGCTGGCTCAGTATTCTTTTTTTTTTCAACATTTTCAAAGGTGTCACGACTTCTATGATTTGATATCATGATACCCTTTTTTAGATGGTGTTTTCTTTCCTTTTGGGCCATTGTTTACTCCCTACATCGCTCACTAACTCATTAGATTTCCTGAGTGCCATTTGGCCAACTCCAGTATCAAAATAGCATTAAAATACACACTAATCACTTATTAATGCAAAAAACTAAAACTAACTAAAAACACGAAAAAGACATCTAAATTTCTCAAAAACAAGCTCTTTAAGTGTAATGGGAAGCTTAATTTGACATAGTGTAATGGGGAGCCTAATTTGACACGACAGATTAGTGATGTAACATCCCTAACATTTCTCGAAAAGAGAACAGTGTCAACTCAGGTTGACACATGTTTGAAGTTTTTAGAGAAGACGGAAGTAAAAATATTAATATTAGTGGATAGAATAATTAGATATTATAGGAAATTAAAAAGACTTTTAAATTTAGAGAAATTAAATTAAAGAGTGGCATAAATTGTAATGGAGTGAGAAGTGTTAGGCTATAGTGTAAAACTTAAAGCAAGATATGATGGGATTAGATGGATGGGAAAAAGAAGAATGACTTAAAGAGAAAATTAACCATGATAGTACATGGAAATGGTGATGATTAGACTTTATTATAATTTAAAAAAAAAGAAAAAGAAAAAGAAATGATGGATAGATTTTTGTTTAGAAAGTTGTAGAAAAAGAAAGATCAAAAGAGAGGAGTATCATCATCATCTTTTAGCTTCTCACTCACATCTCTCTTTCCCTATCTACTTCAAATTTTCTTTTTCTTTCATTTTAGTCCTTCACCTCTAATTTTAACCCTTTCCAAGCTTCAAAGTTTAAATTTCTCCATAAATTGCTAGTAAAAATTAAGAGGAAAATTACATAGTGAGTTTATTTTTCTTTCAAAGTTAACTAATAGACAAAGTTGGAGAACAGAGAAATGTGAAGAAAAATTAGGGCTTTTAAGTAATGAGGTAAGGATGATGGAGTTCTTTTAGGAATTCATGTTTATTTCATTTTAATGTATGGAAATAGTACGTGATTGTTGTTTTGATATTGAATGTTATGTATGTGTATTATGTTATTGAAGAGTAAAAGAAGAAAAGTGAAACCATATTGGGGATAAAGGAAAGAGAGTTGCAAAGAAGTAAAGGAAGAAAAAGAAACATCCATCCAAATATTTTGTTGTAAGTATATCAAAATTCTTTGCCTTGTATGATTTAAATCCTAAATGAAAAATATGATAATTTATTCTAGTAATATTTATATGGTACATTAGAACTTAAGAATTTATTTGAAAGTGTTGTGTATTAGTATGGTAAATTGAAAATATGTGTAAGTGTGACACGTCCCAAAAATCGGGTTAGAAGAATCGAGGTTGTGAAAACTGAGAGTGGTCATACCCCGATTTATAGGGTTATCATTGTGCTATTGTTAAATAAGAAAGTTATTGGTCTAGTGGTTAAAAATGTAGTGTAAGTAACCTTGGATACCATTACTCCTATTCTAACATATTTAGATGATTAATAAAAAAATTGTGGCATTAATATGGAAATAAACTTGTGTATGAATAGCAAGGAAATTTCCATGGATTAAGATGTTGAAATAATAAGTTAGTGAGATAAATATGAAAATGATGAATAAATATGATATTTATTGTGAAACTAATACACTTGTAAACTCCATGTTTAAAAACGTGTTGAAATAAGTCATTGACAAAGTTGAGGTAGAAATGATTGGTTATGAAATGCCTTATTAACTAATAATGTATTACATATATTTTGGTTGTCATAGAGTTACTAATAAGAATGATTTTGGTGTATGTGAAGAGTCATGAAATGGGATGTTAATGTGTAAATATGTCACCATGACAAAAATAGGGGATAATTCATTAAATTGTTAACCTTATAAGTTACAAATAGAATTGAAAAATTATTGAATTTGTCTCTGTATGGATATTAAATAATACTTTAAATTTTATGAATCTCTAAACTTTAAAATTCTAATATGCTTCTTTTGAATAAAAAGCGTGAGACTAGCCTCAGTTAAATAAGTTAATAAGAAATTGAGTAAATGTGTAAGCTAATAAAGAATATATAAGTTGAGCTTGAAATAAATATATACAATTAAAAAATAAGATTAAGTAAGAAATAGGCTTCAGGTTTAATGGTTAAGAGTTAGCTTCCCTTCCTTGTGATTCCATGTTTGAACCTTTCCTTCCTCTTTTATTTTGAGAATTCGGCAAGACTCTAAAAAGAAAGTAATATGTACAATTAAGCGTCTAAATTAGGCAAGAAATGAGTTGTAGGCTCAATGGTTAAAACTTTAGAGCCTCTGCAGACATAAGTTCAAGCCTCCTCTTTTTATTTTTATTTCATAATTTTGCCAAAAACGCCCCAAAACGTATCTATATGATTAAACGTAAAAAATAAACAAGGATTAAGTAATAGGCTCAATGGTCAAGGCGTTAGTTATCCATGAAGCCAAGGTTTGAATTGTCGCGTCCTACTCCTCCCCTTTATTTTAAATTCAATTTTGAAAATTTTTGGAAAAATTGTAGGTGACGCCCCTAGGGTTGAATTTAACCAATTCTTTCCTAATTAGAATTCATATCTTACACTTCCTCAAAATTCTAATAGAATTAGAATTCCATCATCTTTTTCTCCTATTTTCCTAATTAGATTTCCATATTGCCCTTTTTCAGCTTCTAATATAATTTGCTCTCCATCTTTTTATTTATTCTCTTTTTATTTTTTTTCCATTTTCTTTACACCATAATTTCATCATAATTGTTGATAATCATTTTGCTTTATCGAATCAAATAATTTTCCATTCAACCATTCTTTCTATTAGTTTTGTAATTACCGTCAATAGCATCCCTATCCTTGCCAAGAATTGGTAATTACATCTCGTTCCCAATGTTTAGATCCCGAATTTTCATAATATTACTATTCAACTCTAATCTTACGTTCAATTAATCCATCTTTTATGGTTCTTGCCAAATCTTTTAAAATATCTTGATTAATCTTGAAATCAACCATTAAACCGTGTATAAATGTCATTTGATGGACCTGAATTAGGTGATCGGACTAGAACTGAGTGTAAGGAACTTCGATTGAACTCTCGATGAAAGGTGTGTGTTCTTTTACAAATGAATCGAGGCAAATCATGTGTAAGTTTAGGGCCACACGGTCTCTCACACGTCTATATACACTGTAAACCCTAGGTTAGTTTGAATCTCACACGGCCAAAAACCGTTCACACGGCCTGCCACATGATCGTGTCCTTCCTATAGGTAAACTTTACAATTGCCAGACGGCTACAGCCTATTACACGGCTTAGCCACATGATCGTGTAACCCTTCCACATGACCTATAGCCTCTCACATGGCCTATAGCCTGTCATACGGCTTGGCCACACGGCCGTGTAACCCATTTTTTACAGTTTTTCCCAAAATTTTGTGAATTGAACACTTTAGTCATTGTATAATCCTCAAACTATCTTTTGAAATTTTATTCACTCGATTGAGTCTATGATATTATGAACATGTTAGAATCTGTGATTTGATGATTGAAATGGTACTTTTTAATGATGATATACGAATATTTCATGTTTGCTATCATAGTCGTTTTAACAAACTGATATTGTTATTCTTACCACTGTATTATTGGTTGAATGCCTATTGTCACTATTGAATTGACTACATGTTAAACATGCCTACTATTACTATTGAACTTAATACATGTTAAGCATGCCAATTTCTACTGTTGAATTAAACTTTTCTTTTCCTTCTTTCTCGGTTCATACTATGTAAAGTTGCCCATACTTCACTAAGAGATACATCAGCCTTCCCGTGAAGTAGAGTAGTTTCAAGAAACTCAAATTTTTCAGGAAATGACCCCAATAACATCAAATTCAAATCTTCACCTTTGAATGTCTCATCCATATTCACCATGTCAGTGACTAATTGATTAAAATTATTGATGTGATCATTCATAGTGGTACCCAAAACATAAGTGAAGCAGAACAACCTTTTCTTTATGTAAAGCTTATTCTAATTGTTTTTCTTCAAAAAGTTTTTTTCTAGTACCAACCACAACTTATTTGCAGAAGTCTCATTTGAGAAAGCATACCTCTACTCTCGAGAAAGGCGCGATTGAATTGTACCACATGTCAAATGATTGATAGTATCCCAATCTTCCTCCTTCACATCATCTGGTTTCTTTTCATCAATGACGATGTCTAGACCTTACTGAAAGAGAGTATCTAAGATCTTACTTTGCCATGTACCGAAATGACTATCGAAGATCTCCACTACCAATCTCATATTTTTCATTTTTAGTCTCATCTACATGGAAAATGTTGGAATTGTGGATCCTTTTGGATTGTCCACCATTTCAACCATAATCTTTCAATATGCCAAAAGAAATCTTTTCTAATGGGGAATATCATTTTAAATTGCAATCGCAGAGCATACTTCCAATAACCTTCGATTTTGATACCATTTGTTGTGTGAATAAGGTAAAAGTGAGTAAATTATTATCCTAGAAATTCCCACTAGGTTCAGTTTCCAAGAAAGATTGGAGGTGTCACAAATTGTCTCGCTTAAAACCTAATCTCCTAAACATAATCTCTCTACAATGTAATTTAATAGCGCAATATATCACTACAATTGTACCTTACAAAATATTGAAAGATAAATAAAATAATAAAGAACACCAGAAATTTAATGAAGTTCTACAAATTACGCTTACGCCCTTGGGCATTACTAAATATATTTTACTGCAAAAGTATGATTGAAAAATTACAAATAAGAAGAGGGAAAAATTGCCTTATGAAGGAAAATGACAAATTTTGGGATGATTCAAAGGATAGTAGTACAAACTCTCTACAAACTTTGTATGTTTTAGATGTGGGATTGTGATATTTTAACAATAACATCATTGTATGTTAGCATATAGCATACATAAATAATTATATTTAGTCAATATGAAAATAAATCATTGTATCTATTTCTTTAAATGTATACAATTGAATCAAAATTAGAGTTTTATGTATACATTTGAACCACAATCAAAGTTTCATGTGTATAATTGCACTGAATCAAAGTTTGTGTATCAAATCACACATTAGACCAAAGTTCATGTATAGTTTTGATATTTGTCCCTATGAAAAAGAAAACATGTTAATATTCTTTATACATGTGCCAGTATATGATTTTTTGAATTTAAAAAAAAATTAACAATGTCATTACAGGGACTACTTTATTTGATAGAAGCCAAGTTCAAAGACTAATTTGGATTGAAAAAAAAGGTGCGGGGCAAAAAGTGCATTAACCCTTAATAAAATGATTCAATTGAGAAAAAAAAAAAGAGCCAAGTTTGAGTAAAATTTGAAGCTTATATGTCAAAGTGAGATTGAATTTAGATAATTTACATTATATACGAGTCTGATTCATACACAAAATCAATTTGGTCTAAATTGAAAAAAAATAAAACTTACTCAATCCCGAAAGTATAAAATAATTTAAGCACTTTTTAAGCATTTTAATAATATTTATATATTCTTTCCTTATTCTCAATTAATTAAAACTTTAAATCCTAGAGTTGTTACCTAGCCCAAAATAAATCTAGTTGTTAAGTGCAATTATTAAAGTGAATAAAAAAAGTACAAGTACCAAAGTGAACCAAGTTATCAAGTATAGGGACCAAAAATTATATTATCCCTTAATAAAATTTTATCTTTACCACTCTCTTAAATTGTTTTCGTACATCTTATTTTTATTATACATATTTTATTACTTCTATCACTTGTATATGTTGACAATATTATTAATTGAGTTAGTGTTACTAGTTAACTCAACTATCAACTCAATATTTATTAATTTACGTGTTTAAATTTAATATTTTTAATCTGATGTATTACGTGTTTAAATTCCGACTCACTCATAATTTAATCTTATTTTTTCATTTTAATATTGTAAAAATTATTTATATTCTTATTAATTAATTTCAAGCCTTATGTTTGATTATTTACTATATATTATTTTCAAACATATCCTTTTATTTTAAAAATATAATCACACAACCCTTAATTTTGTTTTATTTTTCCTGCCACTTGTTTTTAAATTTTCGGGATCGAATCGATTATTTTAGTTATATTTTGGACCTCAGATATTACCTACTTTATATTGACAAAAATGTACACAATTGAAAATTTTGGTTCCCCATATGTACGACTAATCTGTCGACATTTTTATAATCTAATTTTTTTAAAAAAAAATATTGTTTTTTTCTTTTTTAAACTTAAAAATTTAAATTTAATTGGTATCATCATTAAATTTTTTATTAAATGTACTTCATCAAAATTCATTAAAAAACATTATAATGTACAATAAGGAATCATCAAAACCGGTACACTGCTGCATCAACATTAGAATGTACAAGACTTCTTTGAAACCCAAAGTATCATTATCTCAATTTTTTATACAAGAGTATAAGATTAATTTGTTATCGATGAACTATCACAACCCTAATAATTAAATAGAGTGACGAATATTGAGACGCGAATTAAATCATTCTTTTGCGACAATATACACATTTTTAATGATAATAATCAATAAAAAAATTATTACACATCATTTCTCATTATACAACAACAATAGTCGCCCATAGCGCACCATGGTAAGCTGCACTAGTGACACTTTCTTCACCCAACTAAATTATACTCTTAAAATCTCCCAGCAGCAACTGTTGTTGCAGAACTAATTATAGGTTCTAAAAATTATTTACTCAGAACTCATAAAACTGTTATCCATGCGCAAGAACATTAAGTAAATTTCATATTGATATGCAATTCGACAAGAATTTAAACGCATTTAATCCTTACACCTAAACGCATTCAAACATGTCGACTCATATGCTAACTAAAAGCACTGTGTTGGACTGTTGGAGTATTCGTTATTTATTTGAGATAGGTGAGTTTGATGACATTGTAACATTTTTTATGAGATGTAAAGTGCCCTTTTAATCAATGTAAGATGCTACATTGCTGACATGTAATTTTATAAAATAAAAAATTATTTAAAATTCAAAAAAAACTTTATAAAAATTTAAAATTTTATAAAAGTAAAAATTTCTGAAAAAGAAAAAGAAAAATGTTGAAAACAATTTCGTCATCTCCTCCACTTTCGTCAGATTTTTTACTAAGGTGTGTAACAAGAAATCCGAAATCAACGAACGGCGAAAGCCGAAAGATAATACTGTTGATGCCACACGGCCGTGTGGTATGCCGTGTGAGACATACGGTCGTGTATTGGACCGTGTGTAACACGCGATCTGGGCTTTTTGGGCAGTGTAAGCCACACAGGTTGGCTATTTGGGTCATGTGGGCCCAAAATTTAGAATTTTTTCCTAAGGCCATACAGGTTGTCCCAATTAACTGTGGGCCTTCCGTAGGGTAGGTATGTGATTACATATACGATAAAAAGTAAAATTTGGTCATATGTTAGTATAATTTCTGCTATCTGCAAGTGTATTTGAGATGTCATATGATAAATAAATTCGAGAATAATGTTATATATGTGATTTGTATCTGATATGTATGATTTTTGCTCTGATTATATCTGATTCTGGAATGGGATATATATTATGTGGAGGAAGTGTTTCTGCGAGAGGCAACATCTCGCCCACTATACTAGCAGCACAGCTGCAAATATCCTGTAAGTGTCTTAATGCCATTAAGTGGTGTGTAGGGTTGGATGAGTTTCAAACCGCATATGGTGTATTGGGATGGTCGGAGATGATGTGTAGCAGCTGAGGGTAGGAAAAATATATATCTATATCTGAACTACTCTGTTAAGATTTTGTACTGTTAAATTGTCTGTTAATAATTATCTGTTTGAGTTGTTGTTACACACTGAGTTTCGAAAACTCATATTCTGCTTGATTGTTATTTTCATGTATTTCTCAGACTTAGACAGATCAATGTAATCGAGAGCTTGGTTAATATCGTATTTTCTTAACTTTGACTTATTTAAAATTTTGGTTTGAGAGTTTTGTAAAATTTGGACTCTTCGGACATTCGAGGGATTATTTTGGGTTTTGGACTTTATTTTCCTTTTCCGTATAATATTGTTCAAACGTTATATCGACAACGATTTTTTTTTTGCAAAAACAACGGATTTCGATTAACAAACTGTGTTTTCACAAATACAACTTTCTAAGGGTTTCTGCTGCAAAACCATAAGTGTTAGAAAATATAATCAAACATCGCTTTCAAATAAATAGTTAGATAAAATATGTTTTTAAGTCGGGATTTTAAGAGTTTTGCGACGAGTTTCAAGATACACGAAAACTAAATTTTCAATCATTTAACGTAACAACTCCAGATTTTGTCATAACGTCTAGGCCAAGTTTGGGGTTTTACAGTTTGTATTTGTAATCGATATATGTTTTAGAAATTATGACATCTTGATATGATATATGATAAGCTCCGATAAGTTATATGATATGCTCTGTTATGTAACGTAATACAAATTTTTAGTCTGACTATGGTACATGCAAAACCATAAGAAAATTCTGTTTGTGGGCCGGGTCATACACTAGGCTTCAAGCTCACTCGTTTGTTTGATACGTTTCAAGTGAACTTCCGACTTAGGACCGGATGGCGTGTGGGAGCTCGGATTTATTTTCTTGGATAATTAAATATGGTGATTTATATTAGTAATATTCATGGATTTTTTGGGACTATAATATGTTTTTGGGTTGTGTTCTAGTCTTTGTTTTGGTTCGTCAGTTTTTTTTATATTTTCAATCTTAAAACTGTAAAATCACACTAGTTAACAAATAGGATTCTCGTTTTCAAAACTAAAACTCTGAAAATTTCTTCGTTGCAAATTAGGTAAACTCTTAAGTGTTTTTCTATAAATAAATGAATAGTTTTTAACAAATGTTAGCATTAACTAGAAAAGATTTGCTAAAAATTGGTACTTTCAAAGCAAACAATTTTGAATTTAATTTCTTGATTTGAAACAAGTGTTTTCGGACTTAAGTTTTTATTGAACGTTTGTGAGAGTTCTGCCAAGTTTTATACTTTTGAAATGTGTAATGGGCCAAAATTGCCCGGCCCGTTTAAAAAAAAACAAAAACCAAATTATACAACCAAATAACAGTCCAAGATAAAAAATACTACCCAAATACATAACCCAAAACAACAAGCCCAACAAGCCTAAAAGTCTAAAAACCCTAGCCCAACTACCCTAAAACATTTCAGCAAACCCTAACCCCTCACCCTCCAGCCACCTAGGCCTGTCCCTGGCTGCCGCGCGCGTCAGACGCCACTGACACCATCTGCAAACACGCAACAAAGGCAACAGAGTAGAGAAATAGGACAAAGAAATAGTAAATATATTGTAATATATTAGGCTATAAAAACCTAGAAAAATCAATGTAAAAAGGGGGATTTTGAAATACAAAAAAAGGAGAAAAAGATTGTATTACAATCGAATATTAGAGAATCAAAAAGCAAAAAACAGAAGAAAAAGGTTGATTTTGATCTCCGTTTCTCTTGTTCATTTCGTTCATTTTTTTTTTGTGATTTATCTCTTTATTTTATTACAAATCGATTTTAAACAAAAAAATAAAAGAGAAACTTACCCGAATCTTCGCAGCCCCGGCCACCTCGACGGTGGAAGCCACGGCGGCTTCAAGGAGGCATGACGGCGACGGCCCAAAAGTGGGTTTCTTTTGAAACCCTAGCAGAGAAAAAATGGGGGAGATCTTTGTTTTTTTTTTTAGAAACACTGGAAAATGAAATTTTTTTAAAAAAATTGCTTAAATAGCAGTATCAAAACGGCGTCGTTTTGATCAGCCCCCCAAACGCTCAAAACGGTGTCGTTTTGGGTGGCCGACCCGATTACCTGACCCGCATGCTGAAAGATCCGCGTGTTTTTACTTTGGTGGGATATTTTCGGATCAAGTCCTTCCGCTTCTGCGTGCGTTTAATTTTAGTTCTTATTTTGGTTTTTATTATTTAGCTTTTTATGATTTATACTCAAGTTTTGTTTAAAATTTCAATTTAATCCCTTTTATGGTTATTATTATTCACTCATTTACTATTATTTAAGACTTTAAAATTCATTTTAATTTCAGCTCACCCTTTTTTTTACTTTGTTTAAGTTTCAATTAAGCCATTTTTATTTTAATCCATTTATTTATTTATTTGTTTACTTGCTTATATGTTCATTATTCCTTTATTTTATTTGTTTGTTCGTTTGCTAACTTATATACATTATTCATTCGTATTTTATTCTAATTCTTACATCTATTTATTTATTGCCTTTTTCATTTCTTTTTTACTTCCTCATTAATTATTTCACTTACTTATTCATTACCTTTTTATATATGCTTTTAAAATTGGATTATTTATGTTCTACTACATATATTATTCTCATTATTATTATTATCATTATTATTACTATCATTATAATTTAATCATCTATTTATTTATACACATTCCTTATATATTTTTAAAAATCAAATTATTTAGATTTTCACTTATAGTATTATTATTGTCATTCTTATTATTATGTGGTTATTATTATTATCATAGTCACATTATTATTTTCTACATATGTTTTATTATAAATTGTGCCTTAAATTCTATTTTAATTTGATTCTTTACTTTCAATATTTTAAACCTTTTCCATTATATTTATTTATTTATTACTTTGCCATTATTGTCCTCGCTATTATTTATTTATTTCATCTTCACTTATTCATATTCATACATATTATTATTAATTTATTTGTTAATATTACTATGACTATCATAGTACATTAGTATTATCATATCATTTATTTATCATATATTCTTGACTTGTATAATTGTTTTATATTATTGCATTATTATTCCCCGTGAACCATGTTTAAATATAATTGGCTATCTTTGAATCACATTTCGAATAAGCTCATGTCGTTTTAGCTTATGTTTGATAATTATTTAAAAAGAAAATTTTAAAAATAAAGGCAATATTCTATTTTTTTGGGGATTCGAGAGATCGTACTCTAACGTGTTGGGTTTCGATTTTTTTTTCGTTTGACCCCATTAACCGAATAACATTTTAAAATTAAGGTGCATGAGTTTTGAAAATCCAAAGACCGGCTTACTCTCGAGGGTTTAAAGTGTTGTGTCCTAACGTGTTGGATGTGACATTCTATTGCTTTGGGACGAGAAGGTCTTTAACATCTGCTTCGATTTATCTAAACAATCTTTGCAAAATTAACATTAATAAAAAGAGGGATCGTATTCTAAATTCTTTTCGAGTTTTTAAATTTCGACATTAAGACATTAACTAATCAATCAGGCACCAATTTTGGGCGTTACGAGGGTGTTAATCCTTCATCGTACGTAACCGAATCCCGAATCCGTTTTCTCAAATTTCGTAGACCAAAATCGTTGTTTTAGCAAATCAAAATGTTTTATTAAAATGACCAAATTTTTAGGTGATTCGATTACACCTAAACAAAAAAGATTGGTGACAACTCCCAATTTTCGTTTTCTTTTCAAAACCAAAATCGATCCCTGTTTTCCAAAAAATGGTTTCGACAAAATGCATAATCGAGTTTGATTTAATCGGAAGTTTTTAGATAACTAATGTAATTTCTCCAGACTCGGTCATATTGTCTAGGCTGAATTCAGGGTGTTACAATAAGAACTTGTAAATAATATATATAATTAATATGTAGCAAAAAAATTTATTTCAAGAAATTAAAAAGTGTTTAAATTTATTTAAATGATTATAATTGTAAATACTTTTTTACACTAACTTTTACTTCAATTATAATTATTTTAGTTGATAAACTAAATTATAATTATTTTTAAATGTGTAACTATCATAACTTCTATTAAATTATAAAAGTGAAATTTTAACTTAAAAAGTTAAACTTAAATTATGTCTTGAACAAATTAATTTATAATAAATTTCTCAATGTCCTGTAGATGTGAAAAGTGTGAAAAGTTTTCAAATTTGGTAACTAAACTTTTATATTTATCTCAAATTTTATAATTGGCAGTCAACTACAACTGAACATACATCCAGATGTCAAAACCAACAAAGTTGCATATTATCTAACATTAATTCATGTTTAAACACATTGGAGCGTTTAATTATTAACTAAATTAAACTAGCATTAATCGAATTTTTTAATTTTTTAATTATTAATTAAATAAAAATTTTAAAAAAAATCAAATTTAAATATTTCGATTAATTCAGTTGGTTAATTGAATTAATCAAACTTTATATGTTTTCTTTTTATTAAAATAAGTATAAAATATATAAAAAATTGATAATATTCATTTGACTGAATTAATAGAATTAACCGAATTAAAACTACATATAATTTGTATTATTTATTAAGTTTGATTAATTACTCGATTTCGAACCAAATTAACCAATAACCGAGTTTCCAAAAAAATAGTAACTAACTTCCAACCGAATTAAATTGATAAACCAAATTATATCGATTCGATCAGTTAATTTAATTTTAACCGAAATTTAAACACTCTATAAACACATTTCACCATGTACATATAAAACATTTTAAGTAATTAGCACTAAAACTTTATGAAGTTGGTAGTCTAACATATTTAAAAATTTTATTACTAATATATCTAGTACAAATTATTTTTATCGTCACTTACAACTTATTACATCAATGACAACAAACAAACATATATTTCTGGCTATGGGTTGAACACATTCCACAGTTCCTCATCAAGAAAAACCTCATCTATAGTACAGCCATAATTCTTTTCATTCATAGGTTGGTCCAACACACTTTGATCAATGTCATTGGCTGAACATTGTAGCTGATAGCCATCAACCTCCTTTTCATTTATCATCATATTTTCCCACCACATCATCTCATCGTGGTCATTCGGGAAACAATACCCATAGACGTTATTGCGGTCGTTAGCTAATACCACGTTGTTACTTACTTCTGCACGGTTGTTGTTATTGTTATTATTGTACTCATCCAAACTTATAAGAAAACTGTGCTTTGATAAGATATGAGGCCGAGGCTTGATAGTTTTGGTATTGGGTTTTGGTTGATGAGATATCGGTTTCGAGTTTTTACCGGAAGTATCTATATTTTTTTTAAGCAAGTGGGTGTTCCAATAGTTTTTCACATCGTTTGCTGTTCTTCCTGGCAGTCTACCAGCAATTAGTGACCATCTGCAATTATTAATTACGCATCAAGTAATATTCAATTCAATCTTAACATTTCAAAAAATAAAATAAAATTCACATAAATTAAAATAAAAATATTAACTTCATTGTATTAAAAAAAAGGTAAACTATAGTAGATGTTGCCCAACTATGATTTTTTTTGTGACCCAATTATTAGTAAATTTCTTTTTTAGTCACTTAACTATGAAATATTACAAAATGATCACTTAACTATTTAATTTTGTCTTTTTTATCACTAGCTGGCAAACATAAAAGTGAAAAACACCAAAAAATCCAAGATAATTGAGTGATCAAAAAAGAGAAAATTGAATAATAGAGTGACCATTTTGTAACTTTTCATAGTTGAGTGACAATTTTATAACTTTTCATAGTTGAATAACAAAAAGAGAAAAAGAAAACATAGTTGAGCGACTATTAATATAGTTTACTCTTTAAAAAAACATATGTTCAACAAAAATTAAATAAAAAATATTTACTGAAAATTTTTTAGAGTAGTGATTAAAGTTTTTGTTTGATATATAAATGATATAAGTTTAAACCTATTATCTTTTCTTAATGATTAAAAAAAAAACTCTTTACCCACTACTTATGTTACCTTTTTTATTATCTAAAAATCAAATTAATTGTTGGCTCAAAATGTACTTTTATATTTTTAAATTTATTTTTTTAAGAAAAAATAAAAATAATATTTTATTTACATAATTACTCTCCTACTTTTATCATGTGTTAATATAGTCTGCTCACATTTCGCTCTAGGTTAATTATTTGTTTGTATTGAATTATAGAGTAAAAATTTAAAAACTAAATATACTCTAAATAAAGTTTTTAAAACCAAAACGATAGTCGAATTGATTAAATTACTGTTTTGAATGATTTGATTAAATAAATAAGTAAAAAATATAAAAATAAAAATATTTTAAAAAATAATTAAATCAATAATTAATTTTCATCAAAATAAATACGTACGACTTAGAGATGTCAAAAATCCAAACATCTCGACCTTATCCTTCCTTATCCTTGCTATTAAACTCAAGTCTTTAACATTTATTTTTTTGATAAAGATAAGGGACACATCGAGAACATGACGTTAAACCGAAACCTGCATTTAAACGAAAGTCTTTTCTCATTACTTCAAAAGTTTTAATATATTTAATAATTTTATAACAAAAGTTTTTTTTAAAAATTAATTTACCAATAAAAAACCAACTTTAGTCCCTGTGTAGCTGACCAAAAAAAATTCTCTAACTATATTTCACTGTTATTGCAATAAAAAAGGAGTAATTGAGTTGACCCTAAAATTTTGTTAAAAAAAGTTGACCCCGAAAATACAGCTCAAAATAAGTATAAATTAATTAACATTAGATAGATAAGGGGTTAGGCATTTTTGGATTCAAGTATGAAAAGGTACGGACCTTTTTTCTTATTTAACTTCAAGTCTTCAACACTCAGGGAAAAACACTTTTTATTTAGAATTGTTCTTTTTAAAGAAAAAGGGAAAAAATCCCCAAGAAAACAAATAATTCCCTTTAAAATTATATATATATATTTAAAGATGACTAAATGCACGTTTCTAAATTAATTAAAAAGATTAATAAAGTTTTGGTTTAATAATAGAATTAAGGTTTTAGAATTTTTGAGACATTAAGTTCAAGTTTTATATGTATAATTTTTAGGATAAATTACATCAAAAGTCATTAAATTATTAGTAAGTTTATATTTTGTTCACTCAACTTTTAGAAAATTATAAAATGATTACTGAATTGTTAAGTTTTTTTCTTTTTAAGTTCAACTAATGAGTTCCAAAACTTTCAAATAATTAAATAAAAATTTTATAACATTTTAAAGTTAGGTGATTAAAATATAAATTTATTAATTATTTAGTAACCTCAAGTATAATTTACTCTTTATTTTTCTTTTAGATTCTTTCTTGTTTAAACCTTACGTATAAACTTTATTAAAAAATCATTTAAATCTAAATAATTCTCATTGATTAGTAATTATTGGTTGACTTTTTACGTGATGGATGTCCATTTTGGCAAATTATATGATGTGGCAAAATGTGGTCCTTATTCACACTTGATTAGTGTTTTATCCAGCATGTCAATTTATTTAAAATAATAATAATAAACATTATTATAAGATTATCTTTTAAAAAAATCTTCAAATAAAATAACTTAATCATTCTTTTAAGAAAATCACCTCTGAATTTTTATTTTATAATATATATTTTTTATTTTATTTTTTTATTAAAATGAGTTCAAATTTATGAAAGAAAACATATTATAACATAAAACACAAGTGCTTGAAAAACCATCAAGACGGAGTATCCTCAATCAAAAACTACTAAACCTTTTATCTATATTGACTATATTAAAATATTTACTAAATTGGTTTCATTCTTTAATTGGGTTGCAATTCAGTTGTAAAATTATAAAATAATTATTTACTTGTATAAACTAAAAAATATTGTTTTAAGGACATTTATATTTTTTATATTTTGATAAATTTATTTTTATATCTTTATACATTTAATGACAATTATGAGATTTGAACACAAAATATTATATTACTTTTTGTTTTAACTTCATTATTTTAATTAAAATCATATTTTCTTTTTTTTTTCATAGAAAATTGATATTCATTTAATAAATGTTTAGCTCAAAAAAGTCTAACATAATAACACACTATAGGGAAATAAAAAGACGTAAAATAAAATAAAATAAAAACTAACCATCAAAGCAAAATAAAGCACACAGAAAGCAAAAAACCATTAACTCTAGAAAACACCCTAAACCAAACACTAAAAAAACTCATAAGTGAATACCGGCCATTGTCCTCATCTTCCATTTACATATTTCTTATGTTTATATTTTTATCTTAAACAATAAATAACTAAATTTAAATAACCAAATATTAGCATAAGGATATTTATGTGGATCGATATTTTTATTAAAGAAATAAATTATTTCTAATAAAACTACCATATCTGAAAAGAACTATCCTACCACACAAATGCATAATTTCCGCTCAAAAGAATAAAAACAAAAACCACCAAAATAAAATTTTACGTTTGTATATTTATCTATCTTCTTACAATATGAGTGTTTATAAAACATTTTTATTGTCAAGATCGAACAAATACTATTAATTTTTAAAATTATAATTAAATAATACTTTTGTTTTATTCAATAAATAAAAATGCAAGTGATATATGTAATTTTTAATATTATAAAAATTATATCGATAGTTGAATTAATCAAATCACCAATTCAATAATAATTAAATATAAAATAAATTATAAAAAAAAAGAAGGAATCGGTAAAATTATTGGTTTAATTCTATTTTGTTACTGGTCATGAATATTTACTCTATTTCTAATTATATATCATTAGTGGAATTAATTGGATCACTAAATTTTAATTTAATCCAATCTAATTCTGATAATTTTGTATTAAACAAAGGTGTTTTTATTTTCAATAAAAGGGAAGATGTTTAAGTATCTAACGTCATTCAGAATTTTCTATTCATTTATTATTTTTCCTCTTTCGTAATGTACTCTTATCCAATTTGATTGTTCTTATCAATTCAATTGATATTGATAATATTACCGAAAATAGCATTTCGATAGTTAAATTATTTTAGAAATTGTATAATCATAATTTAATATAATAATATAATATTTTAACTTAAAAAATTCATAATTTAAGGTTTTTAATTTTCAGTTACATCTTTGAAATAATTTACTTTAAAAGTCGCAGATTGAATTGGATTTAAGAGACCTGAGAAGTTAAATAGGGCTTGTGATATGAGGTAACAATGCTATTATTTTACCATCTTTGGATTATTTATAAAATATTAAATTTAATTTCATGAAATTATACGTAATATAGTAACTTTCTCATTTATAAATAAAAATTCAAACTTTTTAAAAATAATTTATATAATTAATTGCACCAAGTGTTCCTAAATTATTGTTTGAATTTTACTAAGAGCAATTTACAAACAATTAAAATATGCTTTAAATTATTATACTTTTTGTAAATTTAGAATTTAGTCTCTTTAATTTTATTTTTAAAAATTTAGTTCCTATATTTTTCAAATTTTAAAATTCAAATCTAATTGTTAATGCCACCTTAAAGTTTCCTATCAAATCCGTTACTATGACATTTTAATTTTAAAATGCTCACTTGGTAATCATATAATTAAAAAAATATAACATTGTAATAAATCTAAATTTAACAAAACAAAAAAAAAAACTTCAAAGTTGTTTGCAATTGGACTTACATTTTTAAACTTGAAAAATAGATACACTAAATTCCTTAAAATGAAAGTAAATGGACTATATTTCAAATGTACAAAAAAATTATAAACTTATAATACATTTTAACCTTTCAAAAACATTGGGATTAAATTATAAACTTCTGTATACTTACTACACCTGATTATGGATCGGGCCACCCGGCCCGGCTCGAAGGTTTGTCCGAAATGTAGGAAGGTTTGGGCAAAAATATAAGCCCGAAAAATGAGCTTGAACAGAAAAATAAGGCCCATTTAAAAAATGGGCCGAGCCTTGGCTACGGTATTTTTGACCCGGGCCGGCCCGAATTCACTAAAAGACAAAAAATCTAATCTTTTTTTTAATGTTATTTTCTTGTTGTTTTCTCCCTATTTTGTTACCATTTTACTATTATGTTGCTACTATTTTATTGTTATTATTTGGATATTGTATAAAACTTATTTTATTATTAATTTTGTTATTATTTTAAAGGCATTTGTCAATTTTGTTATTATTTTAGAGGCATTTGCTTGTTAAGTTGTATTTATCTTAGTGTTATTTAAGTCTACATATTTTTAGAAAATATTTATTTTGATGTTTTTAGTATTTTTGATGTATTATATATATTTAAAAATTATATAAAAATAATATAAAAAATTAATATAGGCAGGTCGAATCGGGCCTAGGTTTTAGCATTGTTATTCGGATCAAACTTAGACAAAATTTTAAGCCTATTTTTTAGGCCGAACCTAATAAACAAATCTAAATTTTTAATTGAACCTGACCGAGCTCGGCCTTGCCATGAACACCAACATGATAATTATAAAGACATGAATAACTATAAGAATGATTGAATAGTTGGAATTAGAATATTGACTTACCTATTACCGAGGAGGTTATGGAGGCGAATAATGAGGTCAACTTCATCAGCAGCAAAATGTCCTCTCTTGATATTAGGCTTCAAATAATTCAGCCACCGCAGTCTACAGCTTTTCCGACAACGATTCAAGCCTGCACTTGAAGTCTTTTAACCCCCTTTTTTTTTGGCTCATCATCACGAAAATTACAAAAATTAAATAAATAAAAAAACCATTGTGTATGTGTGTGTTTACCAGCTCTAGCAGGCACTTGATGCCATTTCCCTTCACCATATTTCTCAATACATTTCTTAAGAAGAAGGTCTTCTTCTTCAGTCCATGCACCTTTTCTAACTCTTAAAGATGAGCCTTCCATATAGAAGCTATTATAGCTAGCTTGCTAGCTAGGTGTGTTTATAAAATGTCACTTTTTTTATAATATTATGTGTTGGCCAAACTCCGTTTATTTATAGCTTAGAATCTCAGTGGGAGATACAAAAGCCTTAATAAAAACGGCGACGTGCATTGTTTCTTATCCGCAGAAAAGTTCCTCCTAAGAGAAAGCAACTAGTGACGGCTCTGTTCTAAAAAGTATTGATTGCAGCTGCCATTCCAACTTTATAATTCCAAAAACTTTTTCAACGTACAAGTATTTGTATTATTCAATGTGTCGTAGCTTACATGTATAGTAGAGGTTGAGGTACATAAATTGAGCGGAATTAAATTATATATTTTTATAATAATAAAAGTAAAATTTTGTTATTTTGATAGCATGTGTAATAGTCGAATTTTTAGTGGTGTCAGAAACAGTTTTTCGAGGCCACTAAATCCGACAAGTAAGTTTGTAAATTTTATTATTTAATATTTACGAGTTACATATGATTTTAAAAAGATTTTTGAATGGATAATTTATATTTTATAATGAATTATTAGGTTCGAGTGGTAAAATGTTAAGTCAAGTGGTTTTAGAAAGTGAGGTATCGGGACCTTGTTTCTATAAACTGAGCCGTAAATATTTTTATAAATATTTACGGAGTGGCATTAAGGTGGTATTAAAGTTTCGTTGAAAAATTTTAACGTTTCAATAGTTAATTAATTAAAAAGATATAAAATTTAATCACTATTTGATTAAATGGGTAATTGATAAAGGAAAAGAGACTTAAATGGTAATTAAACAATGGTCAAAGTTTCTAAGCGGTGGTGCTATTGATTCCACTAGCTTTTGGATTAATTGTTCTTTTAGTCCTAATAAGTTTAGGATTAAATTGTAAATAAGTTTATTTAGTTAGAATTTAATTAAATTGAAGGACTAATTATGAAATTAAACCTTCCTTTGATGGTAATTGTGCAGCATATTTATGTAATGGACAAATATGGGCATAGATTTGGTGTTTTAAATTAATTATTAATCAATGGTACTAATTTGATGAATTAAATTAAAATAAGTAAAATAAAAAGGAAGAAAGATATTTTTGGTACTTATCATCTTCTCCAAACCACTGAAACACCATGACAAGAAAAGCTAAAGTTCGGCCATTCTTTAATTCATGCATTGTAAGCCATTTTCACTCGTTTCTTTTAATTTTTATGTTTTTGAGATCGTTACAACTAGATCCAGTTAACTCATACCTTTGATTTTGAAACTGTTAAAGATTTTGGATGTTTCCATTAATGAATATATATGATTTTTGATGATAAATGATGAAATTGAGATATTAGTTGTTATTTAAAAGTATTTTGTTAAGTGATTTTGATGAATTTTTCTATTAGGGATTAATTTGTTAAATTAATAAAAGTATAAGGATTTAATGTGAAATTGTGAGATGTTTTGAATATCATGAACACTCGGTTAGCTTGGGTTTGCATTAAAAATGGTTAATTTGCATTTTGGGGGCTCAGGGACTAAATTGAATAAAAGTAAAATTTTAGGCACAGTTTTATAAAAATGTCAAAAAAGACCAAATTGCATGAAATGAATTGTTTTATTGTCTAAATTAACAAATTTAATAAAATTATTACTTTAGATCAAGTTCGGGTGGAAAAGCGAGAAAAATAAAAAATTACCAAAATGCCCCTAAATCTTTGTATTTATGCAATTTAGCCAGGTAAGTTCGTATGAATAATTTTGATTAAAGTGAATGTTAATTAGGGATTGATAATATATATATATAAGTTCTATTGTTGGAACTGAATTATTGTTAGAAAATTAATATTGAATTTAATACTCAGTTTGGATTGAACGCAGGATTTGAGTACCTTCGTGATTTGGCGAATTAACAGCATTGAAGGAAGATATTAGAAAATTACCCAAGTAAACCGGGGTTCAACATTTGTTGCGAACTCTCGTGTTTTACTTTCTGTTTAGCTCGTAAGAGCTTTTGTTTAACTCTTATGAGTTTCTATTCAGCTCTTACGAGCTTCTGTTCAACTCTTAAGAGTTTCTGTTCAGCTCTCACGAGCTTCTGTTCAACTTTCGAGCTTTAGTTCAGCTCTTTTGAGCTTCTGTTAACCCTTATGGGTTTTCGTTCAGCTCTTTTAAGCTTCTATTTGACCCTTATGGGTTTCTGTTTAGCTCTCATGAGTTTCTGTTTAGCCTCCGAGCATTTGAAAACGATGTACTCTTATCCATAAGTCGTTCTTCGAATTGAGAAAATTTTGGTAAAGTGATTTATTTAATGAATTTGAAAGTTATCTAACGATATTCTAAATGGTTCAACGGGTAATGTTCTGTTACGAGATGATATGAGTTGATACAAATTAATACAGGTATATAAATGAAATACATGAAAATTATGTAAGTTAAGACGAGTATAAACTCAAATGTGATAGGTTGAGACAATAAGGTTATCGATGTTGAATTTATATGAAATATGTTCAAGTATGCTAACAATTGTTGTTGTTTGATGCTTAGGCAAGTGCCAAGTTGTTGGTTGAATGGTAATATGTTTAATTATAAATTGTATTAAAATAGTAAGTGTTCAAATGAAAATATGCTTGAGCTTATGAAAGGGTGGTAAGCTTTAAAGTTATTTAAAATCCTGCTATGCTAGGGATGATATGTATAAGCGATGATGTAGATTTATTCACCTTATGAGTTGTTGAATATAGCTTCATGAATCTTGCGATATCGATATTAGATTGTTATTGATATGTACAAATTTCGTATTTGAAATGAATTAATATGATTAAAGTTTATACGAGCTTACTAAGCATTCATTGCTTACTTAGTTGTTTTCCTTTACTTTTCAGATTATTGGAAGCTCGATTAGGTTGAAAACTTGTCAGAGTTATATCACACTATCCATCGGTTCTATCGATACTTTCAAATGTTTTGATTTTGGTTATAATGGCATGTATAGGTATTTTGTTTAATGTTGGCCTATAAGTAAATTGTTGAGATTAGCCACTTATTTTGACTTGTTTTAGATGCCTAATTATGGCTTGTTGATATGTATAAGGTTGATTATAGGTTGACACAAAATTCGGTGAGAAATATGGCTTGTAAAGTGACCTATTTTCATCCATATGGGAAGAGACACGGGCATGTGTCTCAATCGTGTCTGACACGCGGCCAGGTGACACGGCCGTGTGTCCCCTGTATCTAAAATTTGCACAAAACAGAATGCTCACAGGCCTAGCACACAGCCGTGTGACCCCTGTAATGTTGAAAAATTTTAAATATTTTTGAAAAATTCTAGGTACCAGATTTGGTCCCAACTTATTTTAAATGTGTATTTTGAGCCTCGAAGGCTTATATAAGGGACAATATATTTGATTTGATTAGTTTCTGACATGAATGTTATATTATATGAAAAATTTGTTTATTTAATTTGTAATCTCTGGTAATGCTCCGTAACCTTGTTTTGACGATGGATATGGGTTAAGGGTGTTACATTTAGTGGTATCAGAGTTACGGTTTAGTGAGTTCTCGGACTGAATATAGTATATATAATGTAACACCCCAAACCCGGCCTAGACGTTATGATCGAATCCGAAGATGTCACATGAAAAGATTTTGAAAACAGGTTAATTTGATTATAAAACCCACATTCTTTCGTGTTTAATACAGAAAACATTACAGTTTATTTGCCAATTACTTATTACAGCTGAAGCTTTAATCATTTATGTTTGAAAACGCAGTCTTGTTTTTAGGAAAATCATTGTTTGCATAAAACCGTTGTTTCCAATAAAACGTTTTACCAAAGCAATTAAATCAGAAATGACCAGTTAAAAATCAAACAGTCCAGAGAGTCTAAAAAATAACAAACTCTCAAATGATTACGAAAAATATAAATAAAACCATAAATTATTGACTTTAATCAATTTTATGAAAAAAGTGGTCACCACTGAGTCCCGCTTGCACCGATCCGTCTAAAACTGTGGATTACTTGACAAACAAATAAGCAGATATGAGTTTACGTAAACTTAGTGTGTAACCCAATAGAATTAAGCATGTAAGTATACAATAATCATATATAGAACCAGAACAGATACCAATATGGACATCATGTCCTTTTCAGATATAGTAGCAGAATCAGATACAGATATGTATAATCCTACCCTCATCCTCTACACACCATCTCTGTCCATCCTATCACACCATGTGGGGTTAAAAACACCCACCCATCCCTACACACCACGTCGTGTCATTAAGACACATATCAAATATAATATGCAGTCAAGCCCGATCATAATACTTCCTCCTTATATACAAATCCCACCCCAAAAAATTACAGAGCATACATACAAAATTTAACAAATAATAGATGTACATGACACAATCATAGTCAGAATAGTGTTTCAGTCTAACAGATCACATAGGCTTAGGGTTTAGTTAGCCCTTACCGACCTTACGTTGGCCCACAGTTGATTAGGACGACCCGTGCGACCTTACAGAGAACTTCAGTAAAATGGGCCTACATGCTCGAATGGGCCCACATGCCTATGTGGCCCACACACCCAGATTGGCTTTGTCCGTGTAGCCCACACTACCTGGTCCAAAATCCACACGCCTGTGTGATATGGCCATGTGGGCCCACACGCCCTACTTGGGCTGGCTCGTGTGGCCCACACGGCCACACCTGAGCCGCCACTTGGTACCATGATTCCGCCATAGAACCTTCACTAGAAGGACGGATTTCCTCTTCAGAACCTTAACATCTCAATCCAGAATCTGAACCGGCTCCTCTTCAAAAGTCAAGTCTAGTCTAACCTCAATCTCCTCAACTAATACAACAGGTGATGAATCAGATCGATACCACCTCAACATTGAAATATGGAAGACGTCGTGGATACGGTCTAACTCTAAAGGTAACTCCAATTGATAAGCAACCGGTCCCACACGCTTCAGAATTCGATACAGCCCTATGAACCTAGGGCTCAACTTGCCTTTACGGCTAAATCTCAGAAGCTTCTTCCATGGAGAAACCTTAAGAAAGACGAAGTCCCCCACAGGATACTCAATATCTCGCTTCTTCAAATCTACATAAAACTTCTGCCTATTAGAAGCCGCGTTTAGACTATCTCGAATCATTTTAATCTTATCCTAAGTCTTAAAAACCAGCTTAGGACCCAAAACTCGACGTTCACCCAAATCTGTCCAACAAAGCGGAGTGTAACACTTACGACCATATAGAGCACCAAAAGGTGCCATCTAGATGCTATATTGGAAGCTATTATTATAAGCGAACTCCGCTAACGGTACATAATCCTCCCAACTACCCCGAAAATCAATCACGCAACTCCAAAGCATGTTCTCTAGTATCTAAATCACCCTCTTAGATTAACCATCGGTCTGAGGATGGAACGCAATACTGAAGTCTAATCTTGAACCTAAAGCCTCGTGTAATTTCTTCCAAAACCAAAATGTGAAGCGAGGATCTCTATCAGAAATAATAAACACCGGAACCCTATACAGTCTTACAATTTCAGATATGTAGAGTTTCGTTAACTTTTGTAGAGAATAGTCCTTCCGAACCGGAATGAAATGAGCAGACTTGGTTAATCGATCCACGATGACCCAAACAAAATCCTTTTTAGTGGGTTGCCCACTAATGAAGTCCATCATCACTGGTTTCCATTTCCATGAGGGAATCTTAACTGGCTACAACAAACCCAAAGGCAACTGATACTCAGCCTTAGCTTGCTTGCACGTCAGACAATGAGCAATGAAATTAGTAACCTCATGCTTCAAACCTGGCCACAAGTACAGTTCACGAAGATCTCGACACATCTTGTTACCACCAGGATGTATAACATAAGGGCTACTATGTGCCTCCCTCAGAATCGATTGTCTCAAATTCGAATCATTCGATACATAAATCTGACCTCAAAATTATAGCACACCATCATTATTCAACCCAAAATCAGAAGTAGTACCACTCTCAATTTGATGAAATCGTAAACCCATATACTCATCCTCTAACTGGTTAACTCGAATATGATCAATCCAAGTTGGCTTGACTTGCAACTCGGTTAACAGACTCCCATAATCAAACAGACTAAGGCGAGCAAACATCGCCCTCAGATTAGTCACCGCTTTACGACTGAGAGTATCGGCCACCATATTGACCTTACCAGGATGATACTCAATAGTGCAATCATAATCTTTTAGTAGCTCAATCTATCGCTGCTGCCTAAGATTCAACTCCTTATAGGTAAGGAGGTACTTGAGACTCTTATGATTGGTGTAGATTATACACCTCTCACCATATAGAAAGTGCCTTTAGATTTTCAAAGCAAAGACCGCAACAGCCAACTTGAGATCATGCGTCGGATAATTCCCTTCATGTGTCTTAAGCTGACGGGACGCATAAGCCACATCCTTACCATCCTGCATCAGAACGCAGCCCAAACCAACGTGCAACGCATCACTGTAAACCACGAATTCTTTTCCAGATTTAGGCTGTATCAGAACAAGAGCCTAAGTTAGAATAAACTTGAACTTCTCAAAGCTCGATTGCTACACATCAGTCCAGTCAAACAGCACACCGTTGCGCAGAAACTTAGTCAAGGGGGCTTCAATCAGAGAGAATCCCTCAACAAACCGACAATAATAACCCACCAAACCTGAAAAGCTGTGGATCTCAGACACATTCATAGGCTGTTTCCAATCAAGTACAGCTTCAATCTTTCAATGGATGAAGACGAATCCCTTCAACCACGTGCCCTAGAAAAGTTACCTCTCACAACCAGAATTCACACTTTCTCATCTTAGCTTAGAGCTGTTTTTCTTGGAGTATCTAAAGTACCACTCTAAGATGCTCATCATGCTCATCCTCAATCTTAGAGTACACCAAAATATCATTGATGAAGACCACGACAAGCTGATCTAGATAAGGCTAAAACATTCGATTCATCTGATCCATAAATACGGCCGGAGTATTTGTCAATCCAAAAGGCATAAATAGGAACTTGTAATACCCATAACGAGTCCTAAATGTAGTCTTATGAACATCAGCCTCTTTAAACATCAACTGATGATACCTAGATCGAAGATCAATCTTGGAGAACACAGAATCCCCTCGGAACTGATGAAATAGGTCGTCGATCCTCGAAAGCGGGTATTTGTTCTTCACGGTCAACTTATTCAGCTGTCGATGATCAATGCACATCCTCATGGTCCCATCCTTCTTCTTAATAAATAAAACTGGTGCTCCTTACGGAGACACATTAAGACTGATGAATCCTCAGTCCAGAAGCTCTTGCAGTTGAGCCTTAAACTAAATAAGCTCTTTTGGTGCCATACGGTAAGGAGTAATAGGCACTGGAGCCATACCCGGGAGAAGCTCAATCCCAAACTCAACCTCTCGACTAGGAGGTAAACTCTGTAACTTCTCAGGAAAAACATCTGAAAAATTCCTTACAGTTCCGATATTCCCTATAAAAGAGTCCATAGAACCAGAAACATTGACATAAGCCAAGTACACCTTACACCATTTCTAAACCAATTTCTCAGCCACAAGAGCAGAGATCACATTAGACAAGTAATATCAACGCTCGCCAATCACCACCACCTCCTTATCGTCTTCAGTCCTCAAAACGACCCTCTTAGTCGCGCAGTCCAAACTAACCTGGTGCTTGACCAACCAATCCATGCCTAGAATTAAGTCAAACTCCCCAAACAGAAGCTCCATTAGATCTACCAGAAAAATAATCCCTTGCACCTCTAAAGGAACATCCTTATAGAGTTTACTAACCTGAACAGACTGCCCCGATGGACTAAGTATAGTGATCTCATTGGAAGTGCTTTCAACAAAAACCTCCAAGTTTTCGGATACAGTTCTAGCTACATAGGAGTGAGTAGAACCTATGTCTATCAAAGCAATATATGGTACCTCAGAAATTAAGAAAGTATCGGTGATAACATTTGGAGCATCTCTATCTTCTCAGTGTCGAAAAACATAAACAAGTGCAGCCTACTTCGCATCAGTCTGACCAGCACCTCTGCCCGGTGCTCTCTGTCAAGGGCCTAAACCATTACCACCCCTAGCCGCTCCACGACCCCTAGGTGGCTGTAGTACTGCCCTCTGAGCCTGTACAGAACCCAAAACTAAAGCTTGCATCTGATCTGCCAGCTGTGGACAGTCCCTAATACGGTGTGCAAGAGACTCACACATCAGATAAGCCCATATCTAACTTCAACACTCGCCCGGATGGCACTTGTGACAATTACTACATGGTTGTAACCCAGTAAGAGCAACAAGGGCCCCCACTCTAACTGGCCCATCAGATCTGACCTTTCTCTTAGGCCTCTGAATAGAACTTGAAGGCTCTGAATCCCCTTTGTTCTTACCTCTCTCACTGTCCCTGTTCTGGCGCGCCACACGCTTTGATATCCTCAGTAATATTTGCCTTTTCTACCAATACCACGAACTTATGCTCCCTCTATAGAGTAATCAGTACTCTTAAACTGTTCCTTAGACCGTCCTCAAAACGGACATACCTCTCATACTCTGATGCCACCATGCTTCGAGTGTAGTGGCTCAACCTCAGAAACTCGACCTCACACTCGGCTACTGACCTATCGCATTGTGTGAGATTCATGAACGCACGCATACGAGCATCCACATAGCATGCTCCCATATACTTGCTCTAGAAAGTGGTTTTAAAGTAGTCCCAAGTCAAATGATCAGGTTGAGTACCCTCCTCAATAGTCAACTACCATTGATAAGCCTCATCGCGAAGTAGAGAGACTGCACTCTTCAGTTTCTGCTCAGGAGTGGAGTCTAGATCATTCATAATCCTTTTCGTGGCTTCCAACCAATACTCAGCCACACTAGGGGCAAATCCAGTGACACCCCTAAACAGCTTAGCTCCATTAGACCAGAATCGTTCAGTTACTGACCTACAGCCCCCAACTTCGGAGTAGGGTCTAGCTACCCTCTCCAAAATCCTCAGTATGGCTAGAGACGGTGCATCGTCCCCAGCCGAGGGACTCTGAGACCTAGTCTCAGTAGCAGGCGATACTGGTGTCTCAATCGTATCCAGATTTAGCATATTGCCCAAAGAGGAAGACTTAGCTTGAGCCCCCTACAGCGTCTTCCACCTCCACGAGTACTACGTCCGTGAATTTCACGAGAACTTATTGTCAAATTTGAGTTTTATTTACATTAAAAATTTTATGCATCAGTTTCAATATTTATTAGCAGATATTTTATGCATAATTTATCAAAAGTTATGAAGTTTTTTTCAGAAGTTTCAGTCTCCAACTACTCAGTATAGTTTCAAAAAGTTTTAACTACAGTGTTTCAGAACAGTTCAATCTAAGTACATAAATAATTATAGGATCGGCGTTGGAGACTCGGTGAACCACATACTTTTCCAAATTATTTAAGGAATTTGAAAACCAATTCTTTTAAAACACAATTTTGGAACCGAAAATCCACAGCCGAGTTTTACAACCTGGCTTTGATACCGCCAAATATAACACCCCAAACTCGGCCTAGATGTTATTACCGAATCCGGAGATGTCACATAGAAAGATTTTGAATATAGGTTGATTTGATTATAAAACCCACATTCCTTCGTGTTCAATACAGAAAACATTATTTTAGCAGTTTATTTGCCAATTACTTATTACAGCGGAAGCTTTAATCATTTATGTTTGAAAACACAATAGTGTTTTTAGGAAAATCATTGTTTGCATAAAACCATTGTTTCCAATAAAACGTTTTACCAAAAGAATTAAATTAGAAATGACCAGTTAAAAATCAAACAGTCCCGAGAGTCCCAAAAATTACAAACTCTCAAATGATTACCAGAAATATAAATAAAAGCCATAAATTATTAACTTTAATTAGTTTTACGAAAAAGTTTTCACCGTTGAGTGCCGCTACATCGATCCACCTAAGACTGTGGATTACCTGACAAACAAACAAGTAGATGTGAGTTTACGTAAACTTAGTGCGTAACCCAACAGAATTAAGCATGCAAGCATACAATCATCATATATAGAACCAGAACAGATACATATATGGACATCATGTCCTTTTTAGATACAGTAACAGAATCAGATACAAATATGAATAATCCTACCCCCATCCTCTACACACCATCTCCGTCCATCCCATCATACCATGTGGGGATAAAAACACGCACCTATCCCTACACACCATATCGTGTCATTAAGACACATATCAGATATAATATGCAGTCAAGCTATTAGAATATTGGCGTTTAATGCTGATTAGAATACTTCCTTCTCATATACAAATCCCACCCAAAAAATTACAGAGCATACATACAAAATTTAACAGATAGATCATGTTTAACATGCATACGTAAACAAATAACAGATACACATGACACAATCATACTCTGAACAGTGTTTCAGTCTAACAAATCACATAGGCTTAGGGTTTAGTTAGCCCTTACTGACTCTACGGTTGGCCTACAGTCGATTAGAATGACTTGTGCGACCCTACAGAAATTTCAGTAAAATGGGCCTATGTGCCTGTGTGGGCCCATACGCCCGTGTGGCCCAGACACCTATATTGGCCTTGCCCGTGTGGCCCACACAGCTTGGCCTAAAATCTACACGCCTGTGTGACATGGTCGTGTTGGCCCACACGCCCTACTTGGCCTAGCCCGCGTGGCCCATACGACCATATTTGAGCTGCCACATAGCCGTGCGCACGGCTATGCCTTTGTCGACCACACAATCGTGTCCTCACACACGGCCTACCACATGGGCAACCATATGCTCGTGTGGCGTCTATAGTGGCCATTCTAGGTTTTTGTTGAAACCTCAATTTTTTTGGGGTACACACCTGTTATTGTTTCGATGTAAAAACGCTCTCCAGACCACTAGAACCTTCAATCAAATAACAACAATTCCTATAACACTAAGTGTAAGGCCCATGATTTGGGGGGTTAGAAGTTTTAATGTTAATAGTTAGGATTTGAGAGAAATGTGTGCTTTTATGTTTAGTTTTGTGTGTATGTGACAAGAATAGGCCTGCTGGTCTGGTGGTGGTACGAGTATTAGTGTTCCTCTAGGTTCTAGGTTCAAGTTCTTGGGTGCGTATTTTGGAGAGATATGCATTTTATTTTGTTTTCGGTTAATTTTTATAGTTACTTATTATTTATTTTGATTTTGATTTTATTTTGATTTTTATTTTTTTTCATGTTGTTATTTTTCTCTCCTTCTCATTGGCTTTGTTTTCTTCTTTGGTTTTTACTTTTTTGAATCGGTGGTGCGGTGGTCATCAGAGCTTTGTTTTTCTTTGTCATTGAGTCATCATTGGGACGTTTCGATCATCAAAATGGGTGTGGGATTCAAAAATTTTCTATTTTACTTTGTGAATCTTTGTTCAGTAACTCTTGAAGGTCTTTCAATTCCGTTGACTTTGAGCATTTAATGGTTGAGAAATACCGGGTAATGGTATATTTTGCTATAATCTCGTTGTTGTTAAGATTAGGGATTGGTTTGTATGGCTAATTAAAGTGGCAATTTTGGCCTATTTCAAGGTGGTTTCATGGCCACTAGGGTTTCCACACTAGCGTGTGCTAGTTCACAAGGCCATGTGCTTTTAGGAATTGGTGTTTCCAAGCTAATTTTGGTGCCACACAGCCTAGCCACACGGCCGTGTGGCCGACTTGGGGATTTTATCTTTTCTCATATGGCCATATCCCTTGTCCATATAGGCATGTGAGATTGGGGACTAGGGTTTGAGTGATTTTGTGCCACACGGCTTGGCCGCACGACCATGTGGTTAATTTGAGGAATTAAGGATCCCACATGGGCGTGTATTTTGGGATACACAGCTGTGTCTAGTGGGCATACGGGCATATGAGACCTTCACACAACCATGTCAGCCCTGTATTCAAATTAGTTCATATGGACATTCCACACGGCCTAGGCATTTCCCACACAGCCAAAGCACGCAGGCGTGTGGTCCTAAGACACTTATATTGGTTTGGTGTGCCTTTTTTATCTGCTTGGTGAAGTGAGTCGAAAAATTCTGGGTACCTTAATTGTGAATTCAGGTGTGTGTTCGGGAACTCTGTAATTTTGATATCAAATTGACAATTTGAATCTGGGAAATTAGGCAAATTCGATGTGTTATGAAATTGTACAAAATCAACATTTAATTGCATGCTTTTCAGTATATTTTGGTATCATTCTTAGTTACCAAGGGGTAGGGAACTGTTTTGATAGTAAATGCACGATCTTCAACCTGTTCTGCTATGGTTTCGTAACCACACGAGTGGCCACATGGGTGTATGCCACAAACGGGCAGTCCACACGGTCGTGTGAATTTAACAATTAGGGTTTTTGGATGAATTTTGGTGCCTCACGGCCGTGTCACTGATATTTGGAGAGTAGTCGATATTCACATAGACGTGTTTTGGACACACGACTGTGTCCTTCAGCCACACGGGCGAGTGATATTTCCATACGGCCGTGTCTGCATTGCACTCTATTTTAGAAAATTTGGACAGAGAGTTGCACAGGCTGTTCACACGGCTATGTCACTTGGTCACAACCTCACACGGCGGTGTGCCTCTTTTCACTCGGGTGTGTGCCTCTTCCAGGTGGGTGTGTAGACCTCTACACGACTTAGGCATCTTCCACACGGCCGCCCTGTTTCACAATTTTTGGTCATGTGTTGGGTTTTGACCTGTTTGTATTTCTGTGTATTCCAACTGTCGGCTAGGCTTTAGTAAGGGTGGTTGGGACTTTGTTTTGGCCTAGACCTATGCGCTACTTGTGATCATAGCATTGATTTACTGATTTGATTAAGTATTAAACGATGTTACTAAGTAATTGAATATGTCCACCTCCATTTTTTTTAACTGTTGTATGACTATCTGTAAGTTTTTTATGTTGAGCATATGCATAAAAATCTAGGTTTGGTTGCGAAAAAAAGGAAGTCTGATACGATTTTGGCAGTTTCAACTGGAATACATTTGTACAGCGATTTACCGCATTGTACTATACATATGTCAGCTTAGATGCATATTGGCATGCCAATAGGGTCAATATGCGCGCTTGTATAGGATTGCACTTTGGTCCCTCTATTTGCACATTGGTTCCTCTGTTAGCAGTTTGATGCTTTCTAGTGTGTTTTGGGAAATCCGAGTATCTGATCCATGTTGCTGTAGTTTAACGGGCCATGAAATTATGTGAATGTGGGTTAAATTATTTGTTAAATAAAGCTTTTACTTATTGAGATATTGTATTAAAGGTAAACAAGTGAAAATGTTCTATTTAAGATGATATGTATTTAAATATCAAAGAACGATTTGTTTTGGTTTGAACTATTATGCATTATGAATTTCTCAATTGAATGTTTTAGTACTGGCATTATGTGATTTTGGAAACAATTGTCAAGTTTAGTAATTTAATGCTCTTTTAGTATTAATTTATAGATTGAGGTAAGTTCATTTGAATCTTTAGCTATGGACTTACTAAGCTTATTAAGCTTTTGTTTCATGGAATTGGTGGACGGATCTACTTTAGAGCTCACACTATCCAACCCTTCCTTGTAGCTTTTGAATTAGCTATTTTAGTTTGTGGCATGTATATAGGGTTGAAGTTGTTAAGGTTAATGTTTTAGTTGAAGTTGTAATTAAGCTTATGTGCTGATGAAATGATAAGTTATGTTTCATATTGATTTTATTTGGTTAGGCATTCTTTTGGTTTGGTAACTCTTATGGTGATTGAAAATATGGAATAGCCAATTTCGTAGATAACTTATGATAATGGACATGTTTGACTTGCCTTCGATATGTGGTTTGGTATTTGGTATTTGGAAACATTGTTGTTGATTGAATATTATAAAATTTGTGATGTCAATGAGGGTAAATTGGTTAGGCACATAAGTTGTATGATTTTTGTATGTTTTAGGTGTGTTATATGTATTTCTGAATAGTTGATTTTTGTTGCAAATGGTATAGGTTGGTGTCTAAGTAATGGTGGTTGATCTGGCTTGAAAATAAAGTCATTTGGTTGCACATAGCTTGAGACACATTTTATCACACGACACATGACCACTTCACATGGCCGTGTGTCTTATTGATTTTAGGGGCAAGATTTTGCCACACAGGTATAGTGTGTTAGACGGCCGTGTGACCCTATATTGATTTACACACAGGCAGCCTCACGGTCTGCGACACGGCCATGTCCTTGAGCCATATAGCCTGGCCACAGGGTCATGTGACCCATGTTGTCAATTTTTATTGAATTTCTCTATTTTGTTTCAAATAAGTCCTAAATTATTCCCGAATTGATTTTTAGGATTCATAAGCTCAATGTAAGGCTCCTATTAGTGTATAAGCTATGCATGGTGATTAGCTAATATAAAATTAATAGTTGAATGAATTATGTTGTTATTTGTTCTAATATGTACTGTAATACTTCGTAATCTTACTCCAGCGACGGTGACGTGTAAGGGGTGTTACATGACAGATCATATTTAACTTAAAGGAGTCAAAGATATTGTAACACCCCAAACCCGGCCTGGACGTTATGGCCAGATTTGGTGATGTCACATAAGAGTGTTTTTGAAAATGCATTGACCTTCAAATCGTTCCAATTATTAACTTTTACCTAGTTTGGGGAAATCGTGTTCTAATTGATTTGATTTAAAAAATTTCTTTTACGCGGAAGCTTTTGAAACCCAAATAATTTTTGAAAACTGTTTCATTTACGAAAAATCTTAGTTTATTTTATGAAAACCATACTTTGTTGTGTTGCAGTTTATAAATCCATAATCAACAGTTCAAAAATCCCAAGTTAAAAACCAAACAGTCCCAAAGTCCATCATACATAAAATACCAACAAGAAATAAGTGATGTAATCGTAAAAACTGTAAATAAGCAATTCGATAGTGGTGGTCGCTGTTGAGCCCTCCGTTGTACAGATCAGTCAAGTCTTGGGATTACCTACACAGATTAAATAGAAAATGGTGAGTTTTCGCAAACTCAGTGTGTAATCCCCACAGAAGATATACACAGTAGCAGAAGTCAGTCATATATCCAAATAACAGATAATTCAAGCCTGAGCCCTTTATAGAATCGGAGTGAACCTTAGTCCACTAGATACAGAATCAGATATGAACTGGACCTTAGCTCATCTTAGACATAACATGCATATAGAGCAGAATAGCATAATCATGCCCACCAACCCTGCACACCAACTCTGTCCAACCCAACACACCATGTGGGGATAAAATCAAGCTACCCATCCCAACACATCGTGCTGTACCAAAATGCGACACATAATCAGATAATTGTAGCTGTGCTGCCAGATATTAGGCTAAGAGCCTTTCAGAACACTTCTTCCATCATAACACCAACCCCACCACGATGCAATGCGTCAAACAAATATGGTATGCTATAATGCAGCTTGACAGATCATATAATCAGTTAGATACACATGCTAAGAGTAACATGCTTAGTACATACATCACATAATTAGATCACAGAATCAGGGGTCTAAGTAATGCTTACCAACCCTACAGTCAGTCACAGTTAACTTGGGTGACTCGTGCAACCTTACAGATTATTCCAGAAGAATGGGCTTACACGCTCATGTGGCCTGCTCGTGTGGGCCCATGCACCCGTGTGGCCCACACGGCCTAAAATGGCCTTGGTCGTGTCGATCACATGGTTTGGGTCAGAATCCCACATGCCCATGTGGTTCACCCATTTGGGCCCACATGCCCGTGTGGCCCATACAACCCTATTGGTCAAGCCCGTGTGTCGCACACGGCCTTACCCAGCCATCACACGGTCATGTCACCTGTACACGACCTGACTCGTCGATCACATGGCCATTTTGTGGCTCACAGCCTTGCACACAGCCTACCGCACTGCCTACCATACGGCCGTGTAGAGTCGGCAGAGTCGTTTTTTAGCTATCACTGATTCTCATTTTCTGTGTTTCTGGGTACACACTTAGTTCATTTTCGATGCGTAATCACTCCCGAGCAAACCCAAACCTATAATTGAACATGTTTTACTCAGTTAATCTCTTAAACGATCAAACTGAACCAAAACCCTAAAACAGATTAGACATTTTTGACCGTACAACCCTTACCTTGTAAACCACGAATGCTTTGCACTACGATTCGGCACTAGAACAGCCTCTCACACCAGATTTTCGACTGCCAAAATAGTTAACAAAAATCCTAATTATTATTTTAAAAAAATCAAAACTTTAAGGAACCAAAACCACTTACCAAATCCACGATGACAACGTAGAACAACGAAGGTAAATTGAAAACAAAATCAAACATAACTAGGGAGAGGAAGATGGGAATTTCGGCAAAGAGTCAAAAGAAAGAACAGACTGGATATTTTTGGGGAAAATGAAGGAGAACCAAAAATTGTATTTTGGGAAAGAGATAATCAAAATATTTTCTGATAATCCCCCCACTAACTCCACTAACCCACTCCCATTAGAATTCCAATTTTACTCAAACACCTACACGGCATCAAGCAAAAATAATCCCCCTCATTCACATAGGGATTCAAACTCCAAACCTCCAACTCGCCAACACACATCTTAACCACTAGACCAGCAGGCCCATTCTGATGTAAAAATACAAATATTTACAAATAAGCCTGCTAGACTAGAGTAAGGCTTAATTCCAAAAATTACCAAATTTTTCCAAATGTAAGGCTTGAACTTGGGACCTCACACACACACCCAGAACACTTAACCACTGAAGCAAATACACAATTGTGTCAATAAATTATAGAAATATTTAAAAACTTGGGGCGTTACAGATATCATATAAGGGTAACATGCACATGAAGAGGTAATTGGAGAAAAATGGTTGGATGAATTGATTTTGTAAAGATTATACAATAAGGAGTTTTCAATTAGAATACTTCTTGTGGACTGGCTCCATGATTAAGTACATTACAAATTATCAGAACGATGCTCTTAGACATAATTGTAATTACTAAAGTCTAATTGTATATGTCTGACTGGTCCCTTTGCTAGCTCAATAAAAGCTTGATCGAATTGTATTTGAATCAAAAGCAAATTATTATGACTTTGGAAATAAATTAAGTGAGTCAATTTATTTGATGTGGAATTAAATTAAGCAATCATGAGAATTGTTCAACTAGAAAATTTGGTTAAAGAATTTTCTTGAAAAATTAATTTGAAAAATCTTAGTGATTTTTGGGAAAATTAATTTTGATAAAGTAAAATTAAATTAATCAAATTAATTAAAATACATATGATATTTTTGAAAAAATTTTCAAATTAGACAATTGGCCCAATGGGTAATTGAAATTAAAAATTGGACCTAAGATTGAAAATTGGGCCTGGGAACCCAAAACCAAGACCGAGACCCAAAAATTGATTGGACTAGATTGGTATGTGAAACCGGACCGATGGTCCAATTGATGGCTAGACCAGACTGATCGAGGCGTCACTAGTTAAGATCGAATCGGCAGCAACTGAATTGGCTCGGGGTGTCGTGAAGATGTCGTGCCTACACCACCGTGTACGGCGATCCCGATCACTGTGATGGCGACATTTCAGTCACCAGCGGATGGCTGGCGGCGGCGATTCTTCGATCGTTGAGCAATGGAAGAATTATATTATTAGTGGGACTCTACCAGATAGTTTGATTTCAGATTAACTATTCCAAAAATAAAAGTATTTTAATAGATTTAATATTAAACTAAATTTAATATTTATCTTGATAAGTATTATATTAATTTAATATTAAAGTGATTAAACTTAATAATAGTTGAACTCTATAAACTCTTCCTATATAAAGAGAGGTTTGGGTCATTATTTTTCACAGACTTATATTTAAGAGAAAGTTATAGAGAGAAAATTCTCTAAAGATATTATTTTTACAAAATTTCTAGAGATATTTTTCTTATTTACAACTTGACACCAAAGTTTAGAGAAATTGTGAAATTACTCCACTGGTAATTTTGTGGAAAACTTTTTGATTCGAAGCAAGCCCACACTCGATAGACGTGGATATAGGAGAAGACCACTCAATCGAAGCGTTTACTCTAGACGAATTGAAAATGTAAAATTTTGATAAAGTGTTTATTACTTTAGATATCACAACCAAGTTATTGTTTTTGAAAAAAAATTAAAACTTTGTGTAACACCCAGAACCCGGCCTAGAAGTTTAAACCGAATCCCAGATGTCACATTGGTCACTGAAGTAACCATAGTTAAATTTTACTAGACAAGTTCTCAAGACAAACCGAAACATTTAATCGTCTAAAACCCAGTATATAGAATTACACTTAGGTAAAGCATATAGCCTAAATTACATTAAGACGAAACTTGTACCACAGCTTTATAAAATCTTACAGTTCAAAAATCGTTTAACCAAATATAAACTGATAATATAAACCAATAATCATTTATTTCTACCGAGACAGTCCGAGACCTCCACACACTGAGTCCAGCGTTAGAATTCAGAAAAAAGGTACTTGAAAATGAAACATTAAGAGAGGGTGAGCTACTCGAGCTCAGTGTGAGTTCAAAACCAATCTAACTACAGAAGCATAAAATAGGATGTCGGAAAGTAGTTCAATAAAGAAACGTACTTACAAAGACATACAGATCCAGAAGGTAACCCGAAACCAACATCTCAAAACTAAATAGCAATTCAAGCACACTAAGTCACACTCACAGGTACACAGTCACATGTGTTAATTAGTCAAATAGAAACAATCAAAGAATCTCACACACAGAACACTCAAAAAGATGAGTATGTATGCAGTTTGATATTAAAAGAACCCACTCATCTAGCCAAACACACCTCTTCGTCCCTCGAACACACCTCGTAAGAGCTATTTGAGCTCATCCAAACAAACACACCACATAGGACCAATTAGGCCCATCTAACCTTACACACCATATAAAGTCATCCTGGGTTGCCTGGCAACAATGACCTATCAAAATGTAGTTGAACTGTCAGATCAAATATATATATATGTAGCATAGCCAATGTATATGCGGTATAGTGCAATGTGGTAAACCGTTATATCAATAATTTGCAGTTGAACTGCCTGATCAGATAATTATACGTAGCAAGGCTGACGTATGTGCTGTACAGTGCTGTACGGTAATTTGTAATGCAGACAAATTGCAATTTGAACTACCAGATTAGATCAGAATCAGACTCCTTTATCTTCTAAACCCATCCCAAAATGTTTTATGCGGGTGCATGTATGCATACAATCTCACAAGACAGAGGCACAATATCAGGTAGTCAGACAGAACAGTTATGCACACACATCCAACAAAACAGAATCAAATTCAAACATCTCACATGAAAGTCACAGATACACTCATGCCGAAGCCCAGATCAGAATTTTTAGCCATTATGAATAAAGATCAACCAGAGCAAACACACAGAGAAATGCTTGTATCAAAGACACATAGAATCAAAATAGGTGACTTAGAACCACATGCCCGTGTGCTCTGGTCATGTGGAAATGCCTAGGCCGTGAGGGAGGTCAAAAGCCCATGTAAAGAGGGGCATACGCTCGTGTGAAGAGGGGCACACGGCCGTGTGACTAAGGTACACGCCCGTGTGGACCAGGGACATAGCCATGGGAACAAGCCGTGTAACTCTCTGTCCATTTGCACTAAATTTGAGTACAAAGCTGACACGGCAGTGTAAGGGTCTCACATGCTCCTGTGCCCACCAGACATGACCATGTGTCCCAAAACACACGCCCGTGTGGGATCTCTAAATCCCCAAATTAGCCATACGACCATGTGGCCAAGTCGTGTGGCACCAAATCACCCAAACCCTAATTCTCAATCACACATGCTTGTCTGCGCGAGGGATACGGCCGTGTAAAAATCGATAAAATCCCCAAGTCAGCCACACGGCCGTGTGGCAACAAAATTGGCCTGGAAACACTAATTCCCAAAAGCACACGGCCGTGTGAACTAGCACACGCCTGTGTGGAAACCCCAGTGGCCATGAAACCATATCGGAACAAGCCAGAAAACATTTGTAACGCCCCGAATTTGGGCCTTAAGTATGGGTTCGTAAGGAGGTTGTATATAAGTATTTAATTGTGCAGGGAAATGACACAATTAAATGTCTGCTTTGGTGGTTAATGGCCCTGAGAAGTGTTGGAATAATCTTGGGTTCAAACGTAGGCTTTAGCAAAAAAATTGGTTTTAAGTGAATAAAACCCTGGGTACTTGGATAAAGGCCTTTTAAATTATTGTGTTAAATAAATAACACAAGGAAGCAAGTGGTCTAGTGGTTGTAGCATCATTAAGGTTGCAAGGGAGCTTGGGTTCAAGTATTGGCTCTTGCAATTTTTTTTGGTTTTTTTTAAACGAACCTAGACTTTGGCCTATAGACCTTATAATTAATTGAGGCTAAAATGGTGATAGAAAGAGCCTTGTGGTGTAGTGGCAGGGTGGCGTGTTGTGTAACTGTGAGGTCTAAGGTTCAAGTCTTGGGATGCGCAATGGGGAATTTATTTTGCTGTTTGAGTTGTGTAGGAGGTGGAGTTGGACTGGAACTCTGTGGTTGAAGTGGTCATATAAAAATAAGGAATTCAACCTAATGGTTGAAAGTAATCCCACATCGGGAAGCTAACATGGGAATTGGTGAGAAGCTGGCTTTAAATGGAGTGAATAAGATGAGTTGGTGATCACTGGTTTTAGAAGGGATTATTTCATACCTGCTTAACCAAGGTTGGTGATCGTGGACTTCGACGTGTTCTCATAAACATGTGTGTATTCACGCCCTTTGTTGGAAGTCGGCAAAAGCCGAAAAGCCAAAACTTCAGTATTTGGGCCTATGAGCGTACGATCGCTAGTGAGGTAAGCTGAGCTCATGAAACATGGGCATAAGTCGAGGAAGGCCACCATGGGCGATCTCATGGGCCGTATGGGCCCAATGAGCCCTGGGCCTTCATGGGTAAACTTCACTGTTAAGTGAAACGTAAGTAGACTTGTCATGTCGCGCACACGACTTAGGTAGTTCTAGGCCACGTTTGGCCTAGATGGACCATGTGGGCCCAATGAATTCGTGGGCCACATACGGATTGAATCTGTAACTTGTGATAATTAGTAGACTAGGCTATGTAGGTCACATAGCCGTATCTAAATTTGGGCTAAATGGGCCACACGAGGGTGTGAGCCCATTTGGGCCGAGTAATAGGCCTTAGGCCCATTTGCACCGTTATGTCTGTTTAGGTTACTTAAGTCACTCGAGGTAACGGTGAACCTACTGTTGGGTCATTAAGACTCAGTTTGTAAAATCACCGTAATGCCCCTGTAGGGTAAAATGACCGTAATACCCTTGTATGGTAAAATGACGATTATGCCCATATATTTCATATGACTGATGTGCTTATGATTTACGTATATGATTGTACTGAGTATGACCTTGGATACACGTAATATTTTATGACATGACATACTGTATGGGGTTGGGTTATTATTGACGGAGGAAGTGTACTGCTTGTAGTCGTTCTGTACAAGGCTTTCAGCCTTTCTATGACACTTATGGATTATAGTCGTTCTGTTAACTGGCAGCGTTGTTGTGATATTTATAGCCTTTAACTATCTGTCTACGGCGTTGAGCCATCCTGTTGACTTAGTGCCGCAACCGGTGCTAAGCTTGGTGTGTTGGCTGGGTGGGTCAATTTTATCCCCATATAGTGTGTTGGTTGGTATGGGTGGTGTGTTGGTTGGACTGGGCTAGGAATCTGTCTACATATCTGCATCTGATACTGATTCTGTATTGGGCTTGGGACCACCTGATTCTGTTAATGGGCTAGGCCCAACTGTTACTGATTTTGAGAATGGACTAGGCCCAATTGATTCTAATGAGGGCTGAGAACCAAGTGATATTGTACTGGGCTTTGGCCCACACACATTATTCTGTTACTGTAATAGGCTCCAGCCCAGACTGATTCTGAATTCTGACTGTTTACTAACTGTTTTAGTTTAGGAGGGGATTACACACTGAGTTTTCATAAACTCACCTCATTTATTAACTGTGCAAGTAATCCCTAGCATTAGGAGGATCGGTGTTGCAAGAGACTCGGAGGTGGCCACACAACTGCTATTATTTTTTATTTTCTTTTAAGTTATTTATTTACAAGTACTTATATTTGATCTGGGTTGTAACAAGGCCTCTTTTAATTTCTGGTTTTAAATTTGGAATTTTATATATTGTTTTATAACTACTGGAGTAGAACACGATTTTCTTTTCCAAAACAATAATTGTTTTTCAAAATATCACGTTTTCGCAAAACTTTAAACTAAGCCTCCGCAGCAAATAATGTTTTACAAGAGAATAAATTTTAATAAACCAACAAAAATTGAGGTTTTCAAAAGTTTTAAAATGGGCAGAGTTTTTAAATAGCAAGAAGGGTTTTCAATGAGAACATGGTTTTCGAAAAACACTTCAATGTGACACGCTAGATTTCGGCCATAGTGTCTAGGCCGGGTTTGGGGTGTTACAATGTTATTTTAGCCATCGCAATAGCCCCAACCTTCGCCATAATAGAAGGGTATCGGGATATGTCGTATTCCCAAAACCTTTTTCAGCAACTAACACCTCAAAATCGACAGTTAAGAACACAAACGAGAATTTTTGAAACAATAATTCACAAAATTAAAGATAGACAAGATTCGAATCCCACACCTGATTCGACGATTGGGGAGCGAGATTCTTCGAAATCCACAAGCAAACCTGTTTTCAACAAGGAAATAAAGAAGAAATCCAAAGAGAAAAAAAACCCTAAAAAGAAAAAAAGAAGAAAGAACGTTCCCCCCAAAATTAAACAAAGTAGAATAATAATAATAAGTAAAAGCAGAGTTAAAAATAAATAGTTAAAAAGAAAAAAATTTTAACTTCCCAAAATAAAACGTTACCTCAAACGCAGACATAGAGACTCGGACCCAGAACCCAGAGACAAACTAACACACACATACAACCACCAAACCAGCAAGCTCATTCTGTCACTTAAACGCACAACTAAATTCAATAGCGCCACCAACTCACTGACCTTAACCACAAAACCCAAAACTTCTAGCCCCAAAAATCAAGGTGTTACACTCTTTTTTTCCCTTAAACTTATTTTTCGCTGCGTTTTCCTAACCCAATTTTCCAACAAAAATAACTTTGGATACATAAGACTTGAATTGGCCACACGAGCTGTAAATGGGACTTTGAACTTTACACAATGCGGCTCACACAAGCTGTAGAGAATCTATAACAAATGCAGGATCTCAGCCATCGATAAAGAGGTCTAAACCGATACCTATTACTTTTTACACCTTAGTGGTATGTCACTTGTATCCTAATCGTTTACTAACTTCACACGAGCGTTAAATCGATTATTGTATCATGTCCATATACATGACATAATCCAATTAACAATCCATGTAACCTCCCTAGCTTAGCCTAGAAGTTATGGCTAGATTGAGAAGACTATATTAGCCACCAAAAGGGCTAAGCAGACTATCTAATCACTTTCTCGAAGAAAAACCCTAACTCATCTATTTTTTTTAAAAATTGTGGTTGTGACCTTGGGTTAGGTTAAAACATTCATTTAATAATTCGTCTATATTTTAGAATTCATTTTATTGTCAATAGTGATATTGTAGAAAACCATTAGTATTGTCGTCCTTTAGACATTATTTGTGAAGTGTAAGAAAACTAGTTGAGTTGACGTTTTGTTGTTCAAAAATCAAATCTTTGTAATGCAACAAAAATTGATGAACAGTGTTAGTTTTTCATAACCTAGATAACATACAATTATCGATTATTAAATTTCAAAAGCCAATGCATGAATAAAACCTTGAAAAAGAAATCTCTAAGCCATAGTCCAAATAAACATGGTTACAAACCAAAACCAAAGGAAAAATTCTAATCAAAATAATAAACTTAAAAAAAATAATCCGATGTCCGAGTTGATTCTCCATATGTCGGGGTCTGGTCCAAGTTATGAGGGCTACCTGAAAAGCTTAAGACCCAAAACCTATTTGCCGAACACCAAACAATACGAGCTATAGCTCGATGTGGATAAACCACCAGTATAATAGTGCAGAAAAATTACCAATGCATGCAGACAAGCTGCCAATAACCGTAATACAGATAAACTGCCTATAGTGTAGACAAGCCACCAGTAATGCAGACAAGCTACCAGTAATGTGATAAAATCTCCAATCTCCTCGGTACTCTTGGTGCAATGCACTAACAACAATATTGCGAACTTTAACTGTCACGGTACTCTGTGGAACTCCTCCGTCAACCACAATATCCCACCCTATGCATATGCAGTATGTCATACAATCATTGAGTAAATCAGCTTTTAGATTGGTTTTGGTACAATGGCAGGCATAACATGCTTACGGTAATATATTCGATACAATGGCATGCTTAACATGCTTACGGTAACAGTTTTAGTACATGAATTTCATACTTTCAGTCAATTAGTAACAATGGCACCAATGGTATGTATCATACATACAACAAGCATTACAGTCAAGCATGCTTAATACACAGGTCAATAGGTGACTCAATGAGTCACATGTTATACAAACATTCAATGAACAATAGCAATTCATATCATGTCAACACAATGAACATCATTATCAAGCATGTAATCATCCCTAATAAGGGCACCAAATAGTAATCAGACATATCAAATTTTTTGCATTGAGGCAAATTCAGTAAGGGTTAACTACCCGATCAACCATACGTTACGTACCTTGCTCGACACTTTTAAAATCGCTTATTTGGCCACTCAACCCGCTCAACCAACGAGAAAATATTAATGATTTATCAAATATTTAACAATTAGCAATCACTTGTTTAAAGTTAGGACCCATATCTCATTTCACAAAATCCACAATGCTAATTCGTAAAATTCCGCATTTAAGCCTTAAATGATCAGTGATCCAAAAAAACAATTAAAATGTTATTTTTTACGATTAGAACTAGCCTTGAAACACCCCTAAGGGTTCGACCACAACAATGCTATAATAGCGAATTTTCATATTTAGGATAACAAGCAAAACAACGCTAAACGAGAGTGCGAATAGGTTCTGATTTTACTGCTAATCCAGGAAGTTACGGTCAGCACCTACGATCAATTTTATATAAAAATAAATAGCTAAATAATTAATAAATCCTTAGAGTAATTGGCCAGATCAAAATATTTAAATGAAATTAATACGGCACTAAATCTTACAAGCTTCCGCACTTACACTACCCATTAACTACTTCAGAATTGTTGAATGAAGGGGATCGAATACACCTAAAAATGACACAATTAAATGTTGATTAGAGAAGTGGAATAATCATTTTTATTTTCTGGAAAGAGATGGCAAAAAATAAAAAACAACAGCCCCCAAAGTGGTGCTTAAAGGTGCAGCACACCACCATGGACGACACACAAGGGGCTGCTTTGGGGTGGCACAAAAAAGGGGATTAATAGGTTGATTAGGGATTGTATAAGACTTGAAAAATAGGGAAAAAGAAGGCTATGAACGGCATGTTAAATCAATATTTTATGGACATAAAACAACAGCCACAAAAGGAGTTTTAAAATGAGTTTTAAGAGCCGACAAACACCCCAATGGTGGTGACTGAAGGGGTTACCATGGGCAGTCTTTAGGGAACGTGTAAGGGCTGAACAAAGGCTATTTTAAAATAGAAAAACAACACCAAAATTCCAAAATTAAATCAATAATAAAATAATAGTAAAAAGGAAGAGAAAAAGAGAGAAAACAACACTTACACAAGGAGGAGGAAGGGGCGGCAAATAGTGATTTTAATGGTAGCAATGTAGATATATTTGAATGATAAAAGTAATAGACTGGAGGCTAGAAAAATGGAAAAACGAAATCAAAAGGATGAAGAAAACGATCAACAAACCACCACAAAGGGAGGAAAAGTGGATGGCAAAGAGGGGGATTGATGGGGTCGGCACAGTGAAGGAGAAAAGAGAGGTCTCTAAGCCAATTACAATGTCTTTTTATTTTCTCTTAACCATTAAGCCAATAGCTCATTCTTAAAATAATTTTACGAGCTTATAAATAAAAGGTTAGAAAGTGACAATCTCTTGGTCCACTATTCCAATTTTCTTCTAACTCGATTTTTGGATGTGATAATCCATATTCATTCTAAACACATATATCGTACTTTGCAATTTAATCCTTTCAATACGAACAATTATCATTTTACAACAACTGAACTTACAAGTAAACAATTTAAAAAATAATAACCATATATTAACAAAATAAATATCATACGAACTTACCTAAACAAAACAACAACAAATATGACTCTGAGGACTACTCCGTAATTTTTACTTTTACGTGTTTATCTTCCGGTTGATTTACTTCTTGATCTATATAATAATTTTAATTCAATTTATCAATTCCAAAAATTTAATAACATAATATGATATGCATGGACCTATTTTCTCTCATTTCTACAAAACCCCTAAAATTATTTATTTTATTCAATTTAGTTCCTAAAATCGAAACAACTATAACTTTCACAATTGAACTTTTTTTTCTAATTTCAATTATACCCTTCTACAATCCTCTACTATCAATTTCTATCAAAATCTAATGACAGTTTTACATTATCTTCATTTTAGTCCCTATACTCAAAAACTAACATTTAACTTTACAATTTAGTCTCTTTTTCATTTCTAAGCTTATAAACTAACATATTAATACCACAAACTTCAAAAATCATCAATGAAAAAATATATAATTTAACTAAATTTAACTACAACAATCTCAAAAACATAAAAATTATGAAAAATAAATTTCTCACAATGCAAGGCTACTAAGCTTGGCCGAACTTCCTTTTGCTTAACAATGGAGAAACGATGGTGGAGAAGAAGAGACGATGAAATTTCTCTTTCCTTCCACCTTGTTTCTATTACTTTTATTTTTATTACTTTTTTAATATTATTCATTATAAATTATAATGAAACACAGGCTACCTAATGCACTAACAATCCACCATCTTCTAAAATTGGCTAATTGTGACTTTGAATCTTTAATTATTTACTATATATACCCTCTATTAAATAAAAGTTATTAGTGATTCAATTTTATCATTTTTATAATTTATTTATTTTTACATTAATTAACTATTCGATCATTAAAATTATTTGACCAAAATTTTTGATATTATTATAATAAACTCGTAAATATTAAATAATAATTTTTACAGACTCGATCATCAGTAAATAGTATTTTTAAACCGCCATTTCGATACCATTAAAAAATGAGCTATCACAGGATATATATTGTTTATATTCACAATTGTAATTGTACATTAAAAAAAACTTTCATTTTATATTATTTAATAATTAAAAAAAGCATTTGGTAAAATAGATACAAAAATTTGTTTTCAATAATGACAATATCAGAAAATTTTAAATTTTTTTACATTTATATGAATTTGAATCAAGATAATAGATTTAATAATGTGTTTTAAAAAATTTTTGTCGTATATTGCGTTTTTGATAAAATAGTGAAAACAAAATTTTTATTTTTATTTTATGATTTATATATTTTTTCATTAATAATGTTTTCTACAATATTTTCCATTTTGAAAAATAAAATAAAAAATAAAAAATGACATATGTTTCCTAAAACCAAATAGAGTGTTAGGTTCCATTTTATTTTTAAAAATATTTTATATTTTCATTTTTAAAAATTAACGTTTATTTTTATTTTTTTGAAAATTGAAAAGCATGTTTGTTAAATAAAAGCAAAAAAAAATAATTTCAATAATGAAAACATGTTTAATACGTATTTTCATACAATAAAAAGATCATAATCAAAATAAAAAAAATTATATATTTTAATGAGTTCGAACTACGATAACAAATTTGATATTTGAAAATTATTGAAATAAAAAAAATTGAATTTAGATGTGTTTTAATCCTAGTCCATTTATATAAAATTAAAAATAATTTAATTTTTTCAATTTTACAAAATATTTTTGGTCAAAATAATTAAAAACAATTTAATTACAAAATCGAAAATGATTTTTGTTTCTTAAAATCAAACAAAGTCTTAAAATTTTTTTTATCACAAAAAAAATAGAAACAGATCAATCAATCGAATAGGATTAAATTGAAAATAGTTAAAACATATTTAATGATTTATCAAACATACATTTAATTGCAATAAAAAATGAAAAAGTTATTTAAGAAATAAAATAATTTAAAGACATTTAAACTTTTTAAATCTTTTTCTGTATGCCTTTTTCCTCTAATCTCATTTAATTAAAGCTATTTTTTACTGTAATTAAAACTTTAAATCATAGAGTCGTTATAGGTTTAAAAACCAAAGTTTTGGACTTTACTATAAAAATAATGTCAACCATCTTTTAGCATATAAGACAAATGCAACCAACCAATCAATCAACCCTAACCATAGATATCCTAATTATGATAATGGATTAGAAAAAAAAAACTAATAATTTTCTCAACTGTTATGTTACAATTTCTGAAATAAGTATTTTGAAGTAGCGAAAATGATGACAATTGCTCAAGGACAAACAATCAGTTTACATGTTATCATAAAATCAAGTGGTGCTTTACTTGTATTCTAAATCCAAATCGTATTATATATAGTATTATTTTATTAAAAAACATAAAAAAATAAAAATAAAAATATATTTACATTAATATTTGTTTATTTATAAAAGTAAAGTACTTTTATAAGCACAAAGTATAAACAATGCACATGTATTTAACAATTTCAAAAATGAACACAATCACAAAGTGTTGGATTTGGTGTTTTAACTGTAGTATTTTCGTCAATATGTAGTTGTAATTTTTTGAAATAAATTGGTTAATAAAACAAATTTACTTGATTACATTAATATACTTTGTATAATTATCCTCACATGGTTTTTGTATGTAAAATAAAATGGAAGAAAATGTTGCTCATTAATTGTCTAATGTTTAACTAATACTAAGCGATATTACATGGTTGGATCGTAGTACGAAAAGACATCTTATGTTAATAAATCTAAACATGTCTTTAGTCTAATCTAAAAAGAGAAAACCGATTGAAAGATTAAAATGTCATCTATCAAGTCCAATTTAAGAGATGTCTTTTCTTGGGCATTGTAATAGGTCCATTTTGCCCGGCCCGAGCCCAAACCAATAAAAACAAGATAAGTAAAAAGATTCAGCAGTCCATTTACACATTAAAAGGACCCAAATATAAAACCAAGCCCGAAAAACCCAAATAACCTAAATTCCTAACCCACTTCCTACCGGCCCGATAGGCCCAATGCCTAAACCAATCTCAGCTAGCAGGAAATCCTAGTCTCCCTTAACGCCGCACGTCCCATGTGCCTCGTCGGCACGTCCAACGCCTGAGGCTCGACTCCCCTTTGTCCCGTTGCACCAAAACGAAAGCCCCCCTTTGTTGACCTTCCCCGACCTGCAAACATACCCAAAAGAGGAACAGAGACAAGGCAACACGCAAAGGTAAACAGTAGAAATAGAGGCCTAAACGAAAATAAAAAATAGATTGTATTTCGGCTATAAAGCCAAGAAAGAACAGATTGTATTTTTTTTTACAGACGATTAAGCAATCAAAAAGCAAAAAACAAAAAAGGTTGATTTTAAATCTCAATTTCTTGTTCTTTTTTCTTTCGATTTTATTTTTTATTTATTTTTCTACCTTTTAAATTTATTTTTAACAAAAAAATAAATAAAAAGGAAAAGGAAAAACTTACCCAAAACCCCGGGTTTGCGTCGCTGGAGTCTTCTTTCCCGTCGTCGGAATCGACCCAAGGAGGAGGCAGGGGGTTCTTTCTCTTTTGTTTTCTTCGGTCTAGGGAGCCTCACCATCGAATCGCCCTTCAAGAGGGTCACAAACCCGATTCCATGAGGCTTTGGACCACCGTCTACGGTGGAATCCACGGCGGGTTCACGATGGTCTAACGGCGGCTCAAAGAGGGCTATAAACCCTAGAAAAAAAATGCAAATGGGGGGGTATTCTCTGAAATTTTTTAGAAAAGAGGAAGCAAATAAAAAAATGGCTTAAATGATAATGCAAAAAGGGTATCGTTTTGCACCTGGGTTTCTAACGCTGAAACGGCATCGTTTGGAGGGCCCGTGCGCGACCCGACCCACTCTAGGGGGGTCCACGCGTTTCCTTTAAGAGGGAAAATATCTACTTTAGTCCCTCCGCTTTTGTGATGCGCGCAATTTAGTTGTATCCTATTTTTATTTTTTTTAATTTCATCACAAACTTTTAACTTTGTTTTATTCTGGTCCTTAGACCGTTTAAAAGGGTTAAATGCTTGAAACGAGGGCATTTTGAAGACAAGGGATAATTTCCCTGTTGGTCCTTTCTTGTTTTCATACGTCAAATTATAACCCTTATGTTATTTGTTTCATTTAATTTGTCTCTTTAACTTTATTTTAGCATCAAATTAACCTCTCGTTTGGATTCTTTTATTTATTCGTCCACTCGCTATTATTTGAGAATTTAAATTTCAGTTTATCTTTTAGTTTTGTTTAAGTTCCGACTTAGTCCTTTTGTTCTAATTAATTAATTAATTTATTTATTTACTTGTTCATTTGTTCATTATTCTTTTATTTTATTTGTTCGCTCCTTCGTTTACTTGTTCATATATATATATGTATGTATATTATACATTCATATTTTATTATAATCCTTGTGTTCATTTGTCATTGTCCTTTCGTTCCTCTTTAAATTTTTGTTTGTTTTCATTTAATTATTTTATTTATAATTTTGTTATTATTGTCATTTCAGCATCTATCATTTTTACTTCATTGTTATTTATTCCTTTATCCATTTATTATCTTTTTATATATGTATATATATTTTTAAAGGAAACTGAATTATTTATATTACCTATCGTTATTATTATTATTGTTATTACTATTTATATTTATTTATCTACCTATGTTTTATTACAAATTATATTTTAAATTTCATTTATCCTTTAATTTGGTTCTTTACTTTCAATATTTTTTAAATCTTTTCCCTTATATTTATTTATTCATTATTACTTTATTATTATTATTATTATTTATTTCATCTTTACTTATTCATATTCATATGTATTATTGTTATTGCAATTTGTCTGTTAATATTACCATGACTATTATAGTATATTAGTATTATCATATCATTTATTTATCATATATTCTTGGCTCGTATAGTTGTTTTATTTTATTGCATTATTATTCCCCATGAACTATGTTTACATATAATTGATTGTCTTTGTATTATGCTTCAAAATAACCCATGGCATTTTGAACTTACGTTTGATAAAATTTTTAAGAAATAAAGAAAAATTTAAAGTAAGGCAATGTTCTGCATTTGAAAATTCGAGAGATCGTGCCCTAACGTACTGGGTTTTGATTTTTCTCGTTTGATCCGAATGACCGAATAACCTTTAAGAATTAAAACGTATGAGTTTTGAAAATCAAAAGGCCAACTTATTCTCGAGGGTCTGAAATGTTGCGTCCTAAAGTACTGGATGTGGCATTTTATTACTTTGGGATTAGAAGGTCTTTAGAATCCAATTCGATTTACTCAAGCAAATTCTTTGTATAGATCAACGTAAAAAAAGGGATCGTATTCTAAATTCTTTTCGAGTTTTTTTAGATTTCGACATTAAGACATTAATTAATAAATTAGGTACCAATTTTGGGCGTTACGAGGGTGCTAATCCTTCCTCGTACGTAACTGACTCCCGAACCCATTTTCTCAAATTTCGTAGACCAAAATCGTTGTTTTAATAAAACAAAATGTTTTATTAAAATAACCAAATTTCTAGGTGATCTGATCACACCTAAACAAAAAGATTGGCGGTGACTCCCAATTTTCGTTTATCGTTTTCAAAACCAAAGTCGATCCTCGTTTTCAAAAGAAAGGTTTCGACAGCTTGGCGACTCCGCTAGGGAACACTAAAAGAGTCGAGCCACAAGTTGATTAACTTTTGTCTTGTTGTCGAAAATAAAAAATTTGGTTTCGAAATACGATCCTTTCTTTGTACTTCATCTATTATTTTTGTGGTCTATGATACATTACATGTTTCATTGGTTTGAGTCTTTAAATAGTTTTTCATATCGCATTACATGATCGTTTGATCTTCCCTTTTTAAGTGGGAGTGAGAAACTATTCCTTCATGAGGTTTTCACCTCCGTGTAGGATAGTGGATCGCTTTCGGGATACATCTGTACCTATGTCTTCGTGAGATTTTCATCTCCGTGTAGCCATAGGGAAATGTATTCCCCTGAACCGAACTCAATCCATATGAGCCTATAATGGGTGAAGATTGAGGAATCTGCTGGTTCAGGTACCCTTACTCTAGAACCGAGCAGCATATAATGAGCCCTAAGAGCCAACCCTAGGTAGAACTACTCCAAACCTTAGTGGTTATCCGAATAGGTGCTTGATTATTTCCTATTTGCTTTGGATTCTATTTTTGTATACTGACTTGTTGTATTTTGTTGTTATTGCATGGCATTACATTATACGAATGTGTTGATTCACGTTCAGTTACTAAATAGAAAAGCTTAACATGGAAAAAAGGTTTCTTGATAGAGTGGAGGATAATGCGGTAGTCCGAGTATGGTCCGAAAGGACGCAGCAAGAGAAGGGAGATAGTTTGATCAAGGGATATGAATCGGAATTGTAGGATTTCACTCGCATTAGTGTGACCCAAAATGACTTGCGAGAATTGAAGGAAATATGGAACAGTTGGAACGATAAGGTCAAGCAGTTGTTTTACCGCAATTATGGAGACATAGCTTATTTACTCGAGGTGAAAGTCGACAAACACTTATTCCGGGCTCTTGCCCAGTACTGGAATCCCACATATAGTTGCTTCACTTTTGGGTGGGTTGATTTGGTACCTACTGTGGAAGAGTATATGGCCGTACTTCGTTGCCCGAGGATTAAGGTCGACAAGCCCTATTCCAAAATGGCTAACGTCCCGACCTTTGTAAAAAAATTGATGAATACCACGGGGATGAGCGAGCAGTGGGTTGCAGCTCGGATCAAGCAAAAGGGAGATGGTAAGTGTATTTCTTGGAAGAACTTGAGAGATCTGATTCTAGCACATCCGGACATGAAGAAGAGGGTTGATGTTTTTGCTTTGAGTATCTACGGTTTGGTCGTCTTTCCCAAGGCATTAGGACACGTAGATAATGCAGTTTCAGACCTGTTTGATCGACTTGATAAAGGGGTCTCACCTATCCCTGCGATCTTGGCCGAAATGTTTAGATCATTGAATGCTTTCCGGAGAGCGGGCGAAGGTAGATTTATAGGATGTGCGCAACTTTTACTATCGTTGTTCCATAGCCACTTTTGGAAGGTAGAAAAAGTCTCATATTGAGTTTTTCCGAGAACTACTCCTTACTAAAGGAATTAGTAGGTACGCCAAGGCGAGATGACCTTTCCGAAGAGAAGTGGATGGAAATTCTCCAGAATCTATAAGTTAAAGATATTGAGTGGAGAGCCCCATGGATGATCCTTGGTGAGATCTTATATTGGTGCGGGGACTTTGAGTGGGTCCATCTACTTAGGATATGGGGAGCCGTTGGATATTGTCCACTACTCGTGTTAAGGCAATACCGATCAAGGCAGTTCGTACCAGTGACACAAGGGTTGGCTCAGTGCGAGTTCTCATACAAGGACGATAATTATAGAAAGAGAGTTCATAAGATATCGAATGCTTGGAGCCAAACCCGTAGGATGAAAGGACTCACCGCAGGTCCAAAGACGACCCTTGAGTATGAATACTAGTGGAGTAAAAGAATCGATAATAACATCCCAATGCCAAGTCAAGAGAACATTCGGCGATAAAGGAGCACTTACAAGCAGTCCCGTCTGAACTAGAAATCATCAAACAAGACTTTGAAAAAAAGAGCTCAGAATTGGGAAAGAAGATAGAGCAATTAGAGGAGGAAAAGATGTGGCTAGGATAAGAACTTGGGTAGTCTGAAGACTGATTACAAAAAGCTACGTATGTTGATAAGAACTACCGATCTGGGTAAGACGTCGGAGCAGTGGCGTCAAGAAATTGAAAAAGAAAATACTAGAGCCAATCATTGGGAGAAGAAGTTTCAAGATGTCCAAGTACGGGAAGACGTTTTGAAAAAGATTTTGTTGGAAAGCCAAAACGAAAAAGAGAAATTACAAGCTCGGACAACCGAATTGGAAAAATCACTACATCTGCATCGTAGCCGTAACTCCGTAATTGAGTTGAAGACCAGCCTAAGTAAAATCGAGAAATTGAAAAGGAAAATAGAGGAACTCAAGATGACACTACAATATAGCAGAACTCGAGTGGAATTCCTTGAGGCAGACAATGAACATTGCAAAGAACAACTCCATCACTCTCAAGATCAAATCAGAAATAAAGATTATGTCATGAGCGAAGTTGTGGCTCAAGTTCGAGAGGTAGCCGATCATTTGCAAACCTTGGCAGTTCAGGCTGATGTATTGAGCTTAAAGTATGAATCAGAATCAGAACGAGGCCGAAACTTAGCTTGGCTTCTTATGAAAGTTAAAACTTTGGGTATTAGGGCAAAGTTGTATATGTAATCATCCTCTCTATGTAAAGAAATTTTTATTCTAGTGAAGTTGTTCTAATGAAATTGAATCAGAATCAATGCCTCTTTTTGCATTCATTCATTTGCATTACATTTCGTCATATGCATTAAATTTCATGAAAAGACCCTGATTAAACAAAATTATTTCAGTTAACTTGGGAACCAACAAGAGACAACCAAACAAATATCGCTACAATACCCACCGTAAAACTAAGGAGATGGATCAGAGGTTAGAGAGAATAGAGCAAATGCAAAGGGATATACAAGAGCAGATGCAAGCATAAGTGCAAGAACAGATAGCTAAAATCCAGCAGGAAAGGAGGGACCAGATGCTGGAATCACAAAGAAATATGATGGAAGAGCTAACCCGACCACTGACTAGTAGGCCAGAAAAAAAAGGGCCCTATAGACGATATAGGAAATAACAGTGGAGCCCCCTGGTTTTGCCCCGGCAAACGCTCAAACGCAACATGAGACACATACGCAGAGGCCATCCATTACTGAAGATCCCCTCTACCCCCCTGGTTTCACCTCGACGAATGCTCAAACGCAACCCGAACTGCACACGCGAAGGCCATCCGTTACAATCAGGCCTCAGTAATTTCAGGCTGATACCTCGATGCCAATCAATTATCAAACAGGCTCAGGCTCTAATCCAGGGGATAACCCTACTAATCCTATACTCCCAAATCTGGATAATATGGCAAAAGAAGAGAGAGTGAGAACAGGGCTCTCGAAAGAATTGGAAGACTGATGCAAGTGGTTAGAGGACAAGTTCAGAGTGATGGAAAGTGCTGACTATCATTGTGGGATCGAGGCTAAAGATTTGAGCTTGGTCCCAGACCTAGTCATCTCTCCTAAGTTCAAAACCCCAGACTTTGAAAAATACAATAGAACTAGCTGTCCAGAGGCTCACATCACCATGTTTTGTCGAAGAATGGCAGGGTACATTCACAATGATCAACTATTGATCCACTACTTCTGATAAACATGTCAAATTGCATATTTTTTGTGCTTAATTTAGTTTATTGATGAACTAAACCCTGCTAATTAAGTGTTTTTATGATTCAATTCTTGTCAGGGATGCAATTGATCAAAAGCAAGCTGAAAATGGGCCAAATTAGAAGAAAATTATTGGAATGGGCCAAAGCGAAAAGATGGAGCAAGCCAAGGGCTAGTGATAAATTTGACTTTGTAAAAAGCCAAAAATAGGAAATTCTATTTTAAGTTTATTTATTTTTAATTATTATTATTTTAGATTTTATATTAATTTTCTTAAGTTATTTTTAGTAAACCCTATCTATATAAATAGGGGGTTTTAGTTCTTAGGAAATCATCCATTAATCAATTGTCTTTACATTCCTATTTCATTTTGGAATTCCATTATCCACCTTGTTTTTCTTTTTCTTAATTCAATTGAGCATTAGATTATTTTGTCTTCTTTTTACAAAATTTGTCTAATTCTCTTTGCAAATATTTTGCCTATCCATTTCCACTACCTTTTTCATATAATTTCTATCATTTCCATAACCTTCAAGCATGATTAAATTCATGCCACACTAAAACCCTTTCAGTTTTAAGTCGGTGTTAACCCCGTCAAAAAACCCGTGAGTTACGAACCCGAGCTGTTTAACTCCCAACTTTCGATATTTATTATTTCTCCGGATTAAGAGTATGACTTCGTCAACTCACAAAGTCTAGACAACACAAAGTCAAAAAAGACGTCGTTTGAGTTAGTGTGGCTAGATGTACAGTTGGAATTCTGAAAGGATCGATTGTCTAATTGGTCTTCCGTGAACACATTGGCGTGCCAAGTGGGGATTGTTGTTTGGTTCCGTCAAGGGAAGTAGTAACCGGATTTAAATGTCCCAAACGTTTGAGGGCATTGGTTCGAGCTAGGCTCTTCTAGAACGCAAAGCTACCGGAGTTTTAAATCACGAACGTTTCGTAGGTTGTTCGATCGGTAAGGGTTAGTTATAGGACGTTCCATAACTAATTTACACAAGGAAGAGTTGGTGTTTGAGGCGTCCTTGGTAGCTATAACTAGCTTATCGGAAAAGAGGAGTTCACCTAATTTCAAAGAACGGGTCAAAGACAGGAAAACCCGTGCTTAAGGCTGAGCTAAGTTTTATTGATTTTCCTTTAAATTATTTCGTTATTTATTTTTATTTCATCTTTTACTTTTTGCTTTTTACGTTTTCTTGTGTTTATTTCAGGTTTTATATTTTATTTCCCCCTAAACGTCGACAACTGCCCAAACACTAATCTGGTCAAGAAACAAACAATTTTCAGTAATTCCAGTCTCTGTGGGATCGACCCTACTCCCTATACTGCTTTAATTTGCAAACTAGTTGTAGGTTTATATTGGTGGAATCGACAGCCATCAGTTTTGGCGCCGTTGCCGGGGACTGGCAGCACTTACAATTGTTTAAATTGTCTTTATAACCAGATCTTCATCCGGAGATCTCGAATACGACCCAGAGATCGAGAAATCAGTGCGAGCACGACGAAAAGAGACAGAAGCTCTTAAACGTGCAAGTAAATCAGGAATTGAGCTAGGACAGGGGATCCTAGAATCTGACGTTGAAAAATTGAGCGAAGTAATTCGTGCGAAAGCAATTCGACGTGGGAAACAAGTAGAAGAGGTTGAACCTGAGACCGAACCACTCTTTGAAACAAAAGGCAACCTCGGTGAACTAGAAAGGATGGTCAACCGAACCATTCGTCAACTAGCTGCTGCTCCCAACGAGCAAACACCATTATGCATTAACTATCCAACTGGAGGTACTCCTTTCGAATTAAAGTCGGGCTTGATTCACCTTTTGCCCATTTTTCGAGGCCTGAAGAATGAAAATCCACACACTCACTTGAGAGAATTCTACATGGTCTGCTCAAGCATGAAACCCCAGGGAGTACCCGAAGATGAGATCAAACTTCAGGCCTTTCCTTTTTCTTTAGTTGATACAGCAAAAGAATGGTTATTTTACTTACCTCCTGGTTCTATCACAACGTGGGATGACTTATCTCGTGTATTTCTTGACAGGTTCTTCCCGGCATCACGAGCAGCCGAGCTTAGGAGGGACATAGTGGGAATTTGCCAATTGGAGAGTGAATCGCTCTACGACTACTGGGAGTGGTACAAAAAACTGTGTACGAGTTGTCCTCAACATGGGTTGACCGAACAATCACTTCTTCAATATTTCTATGAGGGTTTACTCCCTATGGAAATGAATATGATCGACATTGCTAGCGGAGGAGCGCTTGTCAATATGACCCCTCAAAGGGCAAGAGAGCTAATATCCACCATGACAGCAAATTCTCAACAATATCGGCCAAATTCAGAACTGACAAGACGGGTTAATGGGGTAAACGTTTCAACTTTAGAAGATAAATTGGATAAGCTTACGAATGTTGTTCAATCTTTGCTTACAGAAAAGAAGAGTTTGACCCCACTATGTGGAATTTGTACTACGTCTGAACACCCGACGGATTTGTGCCCAATCCTTAACGACAATTCAACAGCACATGTTGATGCTGTCAGAGGTTTTCTGAGACCTCCGCAAATACACTATGATCTTTTCTCCAACACCTACAATCCCGGGTGGAAGGATCATCCCAACTTGAATTACAGAGCTAATCCCTGATATAATCTACCATACCAACCGAGACCTCTGTAACCACCACCACAACACAAGCCGAGCACATCTCTAGAAGCTATCATGGAAAGACTTGCTGCCGATGTTGCAAAATATCAACAGAGGACAGACGCATCAATACAAGAGTTAACAAATCAAGTTAGTAAACTCTCGATGGCAGTTAATCACTTGGAGTCTCAAGGTAAACTACCTTCTCAACAGAGCTGAACCCTCAGCAGAATGTCAGTGTAATAACTCTTCGTAGCGGAAAGGTTCTAGAAACAGTTTTAGCCAAAAATCATGGGCAAGAAAAGGAATGGGAAAAGCAGATCTCGGATCCAACAGCAAGGCCAGAATTGGAAGTTCAGAAACCAGTTGTGATGTCACTTCCTTTTCCAGGGAGGCTTGTAAGGGATAAGAAAGAGCAGGAGGAAAAAGGAATCCTCAAGACATTCAGGAAGGTGGAGGTAAATATCCCTTTACTCGACGCTATCAAACAAATCCCTCGTTATGCAAAATTCCTCAAAGAATTGTGTACTAGCAAAAGGAGGTTAATAGGTAACGAAAGAGTAAATGTAGGAGAAAATGTCTCCGCAGTGCTGCAAAAGAAAGTTCCACCCAAATACAAGGACCAAGGTATGTTTGCTATTCCTTGTGAGATAGGAAATATAGGCATTAAGAAAGCCATGTGTGATTTAGGGGCTTCCATTAATGTTATGCCTTATTCTATTTATAAATTGATTAACGCGGGTCCTTTAAAAGAGACAAGAGTAATAATCCAGTTGGCGGACATGATAGTCGTCTATCCTGAAGGGCTGCTTGAAGACGTCCTTGTTATAGTTAACGAATTAGTTTTCCCTGCAGATTTTTACATTATCGACATGGAGGATGACAATTCGGCTAATTCGTCTGACATAATTCTTGGGAGACCATTCTTGAGTACTGCACGAACAAAAATTGATGTTTGTAATGGAACACTTACCATGGAATTTGACGGTGACGTGGTTAGGTTTAGTGTTTATGAGGATATGGGACATTTAAATGATAAGTTACAAACTGTGCCTTGCAGGAATATGGATCTCAATTTTAAGCAAGAGGAAATATCGATGATCCAAAAACCAATACATGAAGATGTGATGAAAGCCTCGAAATTGGAAATCAAACCGTTTCTAGAACATACAAGGATTCCAATAGAGGAAAATGTAAAGATGAACGAAGAAGATCAAATGATAGGAGAATCCGAGAAATGCTTCAAGGATAGTGGAAAAAGGTCGAAACCTTTCTGCAAGAACATCCAAGTGCACAAGATGGGAAAATTAATTCTCAATAAACCCAAAGGATAACATTTAAGGTCGTCGAGCTAACGACGTTAAACAAAAGCGCTTTTTGGGAGACAACCCAAATTTATTTTCATTTATTTAATTTTTAGTTTAAATAAATTAGGATGTAAATAAATAAATTAATTCTTATTTAACTTAGTCAATTTGATGTTTTTAGGAACACAATGGGAGTCATTAATTTTCAAAAAGACGAGTACTGATGAAGGCGTAGGCACGACTTGCTAATTTGCTGTTAGTGAAAAAAAACCCAACATCCAAAAATTAAATCCAAACACATTTACCCACATGCCAAAATAACCCAAACCCAAATACAAAACTACCCACTTCCCTTAATCCCAATTAAATCCAATACCCACATAAACCCAATACCTATATGAACCCAAACCCAAATCATCCTAATCATCTACCACCCAATCCACTTACCCAATACCAAATACCTAACCAAATTAACCCATACCCAAATACCAACCCCATTACATGATATTTCAACACCCACACCTAACACTTAAAACAAGCCCAAAAGAAGGAAAAGGAATGGGCCAATCGGCTTAGGTGACCCAAAAGAAAAAAAAGAAAAGAAAAAAAAGGAAAAAAAAGGAAGAAAATAGAACACCCAAAATCCTCAAAACCCATTCTCCCATCATCTTCATCTTTTTCAAATTCCAAAAGAAACCCTAACCCAAGCAAGCCACATCGCCGCTACCATCACACCCCCACCGCCGAACACCACTATCACACACCCCTTAGCCGACCCCATCCCACGCCTTCGCCGATCCAATCGCCTACTGTCATCGACGAACCACCCCCACCTCCACTTTTATTTCATTTTCCCTCTTACCCCACGCCGTACGTCGCCGTCGAGGTCGCCACCGTCGAACACGGCCAGCATCGCTCCCTTGTGACGACAAAACGAAGATATGGTCCGCACTCACAACCAAACGGCCGATAACATTCCGGTTTCACTCAATCGAAATTAGCACCGTTTCTCTGCGCCTCCTGTCGTTGAGTTAGCCGACGACGACCCTTCTCCACCTCCTCTGAGACGAACGGCCACGCAACCAAGAGCCTGCCGACGACGAAGTCTAACCCCAGCCGACACAAGCACTTCGGACAGTCCAGAGGAAGTCGAAACTTCTAACGTCCTTGTCGAGCCTACACCCACCGTTGTTGAACAAGTCTCTCAACACCAAACCCGAAGTCATCGACGGTCGACACGTGAGCCATCGACGCCCCCGCACAGCAGTACTGAAGCTGCTGAACGAAATCCCCCACCTGACTCGCCTAATGAGCACGTTCGACCACCCCGAGCAAATCAACGCAACAGACGTAGTCGAGCAAATGTTATTCCTACCGATAGTCGTTTGTGAGGATTTCTAGAGTTTTCGGCATCGGAACAGCAAACACGATACAACGCCATCTGACAACGCTCGCTTCCGGTCTGTAAGCAAATCGATTTCCCTACTCTTGAACTTCTAGATATTCATGATGCAGTGCTCCATTATTTTGATGCTATTGGTTGGACTCTATTTGCTAATATTACTTGTGATGCATACTATGAATTAGTATATGAGTTTTATACCATATTTAGCTTCAATATAAATGCATTGCAAACTGTTGAAACACAAAATATAGTCTGCTTTCGTTTGCTTGGAAAAGACTTTCGGATGTCTGTTTTAGAATTTAACATTGCCATGGGTTTCATCGACCCTAATGACATTCAATCCGATGCCTATCATTCTGCTCTTTTAGATGTTCCCAATGACTTTGATGCTCAGCATGTTTATCGTGTTTTAACTAGTTCTGACCAACTTTATAATCCAAAGACCACAAAAGATTTATGGGTGCATGAGCCTGCTTTAAAATACATACACCGATTTTAGCATTTTGTTTTTCAGGTAGAAATGACTCATCAGCTGCTTTGACTAAAACTAAACTGTTCTTTTTGTGGTGCATGCATTCGGGTCTTAAAGTTAATTTAGGATATTGGTTTGCACGAAATTTTCATGCTGTTTTGAGTTACAACCGTCCACTTATACTTGGATCATTTATTTCAAATTTAGCCTCTCGACTTTTTGAGTCTGAAATTGATTTTGCAACCTTCACATGTGCATATCGTATGGACCACCTAGATAAATATGGTTTGGATTCTATGGGATTGCTTGCCGGTACCCCTACTTCGTGTTATTTTGTTCCTCCAGGTACACGGGCTGCTCGGGAAAATAGAGTTTTTCGCAAACATCCACACACTAATACGAGAGAGCAAGAGGAACACCCTTTGACTGTGGAGGCCCGTTTAAGTCGAATCGAAGCTAGACTTGAAACAATGGAAACACAAGTCGCCACCATCCTCAATATCCTGTAAAGTCACGACTCTCAACACCAATGATGTCATTAAAATACACGGGGAGTGTTCTGAACTTTTTCATTTTAAATTTATTTTGAGCTGCTGACTTTATTTTACATGCTTGAGGACAAGCATAGTTTAAGTGGGGGGGTTGGATTGATATGTTAATTTTTGTTGCATGTCTTTCTCTTTTGCATGTGTTCAATCTTACGATGAATTCTTTCGACAATTTATTCAACATTTGAGCCTTAAAACCTCATACTTAGTTGATTTCAGCAATTGGGAAAATTTCGAATTAAATGTTTAAGTATATAGATTGGTCAACATTTAGGTTTTAAAATTGGTATATGCAGCTAGAATTTTTTCGCACGAATTGATTGATTGAATAAAATATGTTTTCTTGTGCATAAATAAATTAAAAAAGGTTCAGGTTATGAATGAAGTTTCCAAAACGTGACCGAATTGAGTAACCGGGACAGGGTGCTTGGGTTGTCGCCTTATCTCGTGTAAAAAGGTTCGAGTGACAAGTCGATAACTTACAAACATTCCGCTAGCTGAACACCCCATAAAATAAAAAAAAGAGAAAAAAATAATACATAATAAATAAAGACTGCTTGAACTGAGTAACCAAGATAGGGTGCTTGGGTTGTCATCCTAGTTCGCGTAAAAAGGTTTGATCTTGTCTATTAATTTTCTGATGCATAGTTAATTAATAATGCCATGCAAATTATGGGATCCAATCTCAATTTAGCGAAATTGTTTAGTTGACATATTTCAATTTTATGACACTTGTTGATTAAAATGTATATTTTGAACATTTATTTCTTTTTGCCTATGTTGTTTGCAGTGATTGAGGCTATGGAAAAGGGGCTCGATTTTTAATAAATTGTGGAATTAATTCTAATGTTTGAAAGAACAACATGCTTGAGGTCAAGATGAGCTAAGTAGGGGGATTTGATAAACATGTCAAATTGCATATTTTTTGTGCTTAATTTAGTTTATTGATGAACTGAACCCTGCTAATTAAGTGTTTTTATGATTTAATTCTTGTCAGGGATGCAATTGATCAAAAGCAAGCTGAAAAGGGGCCAAATTAGAAGAAAATTATTGGAATGAGCCAAAGCGAAAAGATGGAGCAAGCCAAGGACTAGTCATAAATTTGATTTTGTAAAAAGCCAAAAATAGGAAATTCTATTTTAAGTTTATTTATTTTTAATTATTATTATTTTAGATTTTATATTAATTTTCTTAAGCTATTTTTAGTAAACCCTCTCTATATAAATAGGGGGTTTTAGTTCTTAGGAAATCATCCATTAATCAATTGTCTTTACATTCCTATTTCATTTTGGAATTCCATTATCCACCTTGTTTTTCTTTTTCTTAATTCAATTGAGCATTAGATTATTTTGTCTTCTTTTTTACAAAATTTGTCTAATTCTCTTTGCAAATATTTTTCCTATCCATTTCCATTACCTTTTTCATATAATTTCTATCATTTCCATAACCTTCAAGCATGATTAAATTCATGCCAAACTAAACCCCTTTCAGTTTTAAGTCGGTGTTAACCCCGTCAAAAAACTCGTGAGTTACGAACCCGAGCTATTTAACTCCCAACTTTCGATATTTATTATTTCTCCGAAATAAGAGTATGACTTCGTCAACTCACAAAGTCTAAACAACACAAAGTCAAAAAAGACGTCGTTTGAGTTAGTGTGGCTAGACGTACAGTTGGAATTCCGAAAGGATCGATTGTCTAATTGGTCTTCCGTGAACACATTGGCGTGCCAAGCGGGGATTTCTGTTTGGTTCCGTCAAGGAAAGTAGTAACCGGATTTAAATGTCCCAAACGTTTGAGGGCATTAGTTCGAGCTAGGCTCTTCTAGAACACAAAGCTACTAGAGTTCTAAATCACGAACGTTTCGTAGGTTGTTCGATCGGTAAGGGTTAGTTATAGGACGTTCCATAACTAATTTACACAAGGAAGAGTTGGTGTCCGAGGCGTCCTTGGTAGCTATAACGAGCTTATAGGAAAAGAGGAGTTCAGCTAATTTCGAGGAACGGGTCAAAGACGGGAAAACCCGTGCTGAAGGCTGAGCTAAGTTTTTTTATTTTCCTTTAAATTATTTCGTTACTTATTTTTATTTCATCTTTTACTTTTTACTTTTTACATTTTCTTGTGTTTATTTCAGGTTTCATATTTTATTTCCCCCCACCAAACGTCGCGGGCACAACAACTGCCCAGACACTAATCTGGTCAAGAAACAAACAATTTTCAGTAATTCCAGTCTTTGTGGGATCGATCCTTTTCCCTATACTGCTTTAATTTGCAAACTAGGTGTAGGTTTATATTGATGGAATCGACAGCCATCAACTTCCAAGATAGTTTGGTCGGGTCTGCGGTCAAATGGTACAACCAACTAAGTCGCGCTCAAATCCATTTATGGAAAGACTTGGCACAAGCTTTCACGAAACAATTCAGCCACGTGACAGACATAGCACTCGATCAAATCATGTTACAAAACATGGAGAAGAAACAAAATGAGAGCTTTAGGCAGTGCGCCCAAAGATGGCGAGAGGTGGCGACGCAAGTCCAACCAC